>NC_056750.1:746260440-746297940 GCF_019279795.1 Protopterus annectens
TGTACTCAATGATAATTCTGATCAAAGCTGAATACAGTGCAACATTGACTTCCATGAACCTAGATGCCATACCTTTGTTTATCATAGTGTAGCCCTTGGCTGAGTGTAGTAATCCTTATATAGCCCTTTTGGTCATCCTGCTTTTGGTTTGAAAATGCAATGTGATAATGCATGGTCTGCCTGTATGACACTTTTCTCTGTACCACTGTCTGTTGTCACCACCTGTAAGCATCTCCCTTACCCTGGTATAGGTACACTTGTTAATGGCTGACCAAGCCTACACTCATCCAGGTGGACCTCCAACATTCTAAGTCGCCAATTTGTCTGGGATCATCATCAGTGTTGTCAGACACCCTGATCTTGGCCAAAAAAAAAATGATATTTTATGGATTACCTCTGCCTCCCTAGTCTAAACATGATTGTCTGTGTCTCATTTGAGCCTGTATGTCACTGGAATGCACAAAATCAGTGAACTTTATACTAAAAATAAAGCAATGCCACAGGCTACATTGTACAACAGCCTCCAAGATTATGGAATAAGCTTGTCATTACTTTCCACAAGAAATTAGTTATTGACTGGCTTGAAAAATGCATATATATTTATGTTTATGTGTGTATATGGATCCCTATTAGTTGATCAAGTTTTCAGAAACTCAAAATGTATATGGTTGACACCATATGATCAAGTTTTTGAAAACTCTAAGCTTTTGAGTGGAGATAATGGTACAGCAAGGATCGGGTATAATTTGCAGGGGGTGTGGGGGGCACAGGGCACAGCCCCTCAACATGGTGGGTGCAGGGGGGGCTTGCTCCCCTCCATAAATGTAAAAAAAAAGTAGATTTTTTTTTTTTGATGATGATGATCGAGTTTTCAGAAACTCGATCATATATATATATATATATATATATATATATATATATATATATATATATATATAGGTCTACATCATAAAGTACAGAAGAACGAACTTCAAAAGATCAACAGAACACTGAAACTTCATAATAACAAAAGCCAAAAACAGGAAACTACAGAACATCGAACAGTGAGCAGTACTACTATCTAAATGTTTTGAAGGTTGATCAGGTTATCCCACTGGGCCAATTATCTCTTTTCAGATGAATACCCCTGGTGGTTGTTATATTGACTAGGGGAAGTTTTGAAAGTGCACCACAGAACTTCCCTTACTCTTTTTTCAATAAGTGCCTTGAGATCTTTCGTATCCACCTGACCTACCAGTAGCTCAGAAAGATTTGACTTCAGTTTAGCTTCTTATCTAAAGGATGGTATAGTTAGAAAAGCTGTGCCATCTCCCATGCTGCACTGGGTGAGGTGGCAATATCAAGTGCATATTGTGCAAATAAAACTCATAGCTTTCTTATCATTCAGCATCAAAGACAAGTATGCTAACTGTTGAGCCACTGTGGTATCAGTACATTAGGTCAAACATACTTTTAATCATGCTTTAGTATCAGTACATTAGGTCAAACATACTTTTAATCATGCTTTAGTATCAGTACATTAGGTCAAACATACTTTTAATCATGCTTTAGTATCAGTACATTAGGTCAAACATACTTTTAATCATGCTTTAGTATCAGTACATTAGGTCAAACATACTTTTAATCATGCTTTAGTATCAGTACATTAGGTCAAACATACTTTTAATCATGCTTTAGTATCAGTACATTAGGTCAAACATACTTTTAATCATGCTTTCGTATCAGTACATTAGGTCAAACATACTTTTAATCATGCTTTCGTATCAGTACATTAGGTCAAACATACTTTTAATCATGCTTTAGTATCAGTACATTAGGTCAAACATACTTTTAATCATGCTTTAGTATCAGTACATTAGGTCAAACATACTTTTAATCATACTTTAGTATTAGTACATTAGGTCAAACGTACTTTTAGTCAGACTGTAAAATCTCCAAATATCTTGGTTAATTCTTAATTCACCAAACAGTCCATGTTGCCTCTTATGTGACATTATCAGGGAGTTTTACATTTTTCCAACTGCTGTACAATCTCAGATGATATCAGTAGTGGGGGTGTGGGTGGGCTCTGCCTGCATCTAGGAGGAGTGCTGGGGGTGACTAAATGTCTTTGCAAAAAGACATGTTTTTTTTTCATTTTCAACTGCGTGCTTGAGAAAATGGTTCCATATTTTTTTACCTTGCGTTTTTCCATTTAAGTAGTAAGGAAAAGTATATGTGTTTATTGGAAATATGGAAAGTCCAAAATATCAACAGAATGAAGTTTCTTAAAAGGCAGTATGTCATTAACTTTGGCAGTTGACTCTATAAACCTATGAACTTATGAGAAGCGTAGCCTTGAGTAAAAACAGCTAGTGGTTTATTTGATATTTATTTTAAAGTGAATATGGCTCATGGCTGTCTGTTTCATTTGTGGGGGAACTGTTTTTGGTAGCTGCTCTATCTGATACAGTCCAAAGTTTTGATTATTAATTAGGCTCTATAAGTGGACATTTCTTCAACTAGAAATTGCCCATTCAAACTGGTGCCATTTCTGAAAGGTGATTGTAATTAAGTAAGACATATTTCCTGGAAAACTGCTTTATTAGGAGCATTTTCAGCTATCTTGGATGTCAGCTTAATCAAACATAGAGAGAGTTAGTATATCTCTAATGCAAGGAAACCCTATATTCATTTCATGTTTCTGTTCTTAACCTTTCTAGCTCTGTCTCTGGGAATGCACATGAGGCTCTGGTGTCTTAGAACATTTTGCATCTGGCCTTGGGTAGCACTGGAAATAAGTTGTGTTTAAAAAAGGTTATGCTAAAGCCCTGCCTTTCAGAACTTAAGTAAGATTATTGATTTGTTTTGGATATACAGACTATCATTTTCCTTTTAAGAGCTTCTCACAAGTTGAGGTATAATACTGTAGACAAAAGCAAATGTTAAGCCTTGGTTATAAATCTCATAATATAAAATGAATCCACATTAATTAATTAATGAAAACTAGAACGCTTGTCTGTGTGTCTAATTTCTATGGCTGTTATCCAGAGGGCATTTGTTTATGAAGGAAAATGCCAAGCTTAATAGGTCAGAACAACAGTATTTCTTCCCAGGGTATTATGATCTTGAAGAAACCAATAAACTTTTTATTCTGTCCCCAGTGTTCCGGATTTTTAGGGATATCAGATGGCTTTTATAGAACTTTGGACCCACATTTTTTTCTGATTTCTACAGATTGCATTTCCAATTAGTACTTTGAATACAGTTCTGGGTGTTATAGTTTGAGTATATTGGCAGTGTTTCTCTTTTTTTATTCTTTATGTCTACTATAACCTGGATGATGCTATAAGAGATATAAAATGCAAGAAACCATCACTGCAATTTTCTTGAGTTGAGTTATAGCATAGATAAAATATCTTTCTTGAATGGCTGTTTATCTATCAAAGTAGTTTTCCAAGATAATGGTTTATAATGAGTGGCACCTTTAATACTGAGGAAATAACAGGACCTCTACTCTTTTTTCAGTAAGTGCCAGGAAATCTTTAACGTCCACCTAAGTACAGCCATTTCAGGCAGATGTTGCCTCAGTTTAATATTTCAGCCGTAAGATGGCACTCCGTTAGTGTAGCATGCACACAATACCATACTGCACTTTCAGTATTTTGGTAAGAGTACCCAACAAGCTGGATTGAAGAGAGAAACTACATCCATCTGATAGTCCTAGTATCAAAAGCAAATGTCTGCTTACTGAGCCGCTGACATTAATGCAGTTCTGTGCCATTATTTATTTGATTAGGATACACTTAATTAGAACAGCTCTTCAGAATATAATTTTAAGATACATTTTTAAGTCTGAACACCCATTCAGGATATAGTTTCAAGATTTTAAAACTACTTTCCTCGTGTGTGACATTTTGTCTTTAACATTAAAAAAAAAACAGCTATAGCTCTGAAATGAAATCAAATGTGCACCCAATGTTTTATGGCTGTTCTAGTCACTGAGGTTACTTTTAGTGTTTCAGCAATAATATTTTATACAGAATTCATTACATATTGTAAAATGCTTGTAAATATGTATAATGCATGTAAATACCTATGAATGTGGCCTACATTATGCTTTTTCTTATGTATCTTAGCTGTTTATGTGATATTTCTGTGAAATGTATGTCCTCAAATGTTATTTCCATGTGGTTAGGGTAACGGTTGGAAAAAAGGTCCATGCGCCAGTCCACCTATCCAGATAGCAAAGTAAAATAAGTAAATAAATGAATAAATCAACTGATTAATCAGTCAGTCAATCCAGCACAATAGCTATATGGGGTTATATCCTGCATAATATATAACAACCAGCCAGTTTTCAAAATTTTAGGCACCTCCCATGCACTCAGAACATTGACAGCTCAAGCAGAACATTTGAAAATCAGTGGCTTGGGCTCCAAGCCTTTCATAGTTTTTATACCACTGAGCAGTGCTCCTCTTGCGGGCTTTCGAGGATCGATGGGCATCTAGCATTTCTTCATTGTTAGGCATATAAGTTCTCTTTGGAGAGAAAAAAAAACTTCCACCATTTATTTTATGACTAACAGTACATTCTGAGTAAAACTGTTTGCTTTATGCTTGGAATTTAATTTTTGTTAGACTACCACATGACTTTTCAGTGAGTCGGAAGATTGTAGTTCTTATATTACCCTTAAATTAAATATTTGAACAATTACTTCAAATTTTTGTGAAAAAGAACTTTTATAAAATGTGTTCAGGGGCTGTGAGAAGTTTATGTGATGCTTGTCACAGAGTTTTAAAGGTGAAAACACTACCTTTTTGATAGTTAACTTCTTACTGATTGTTTCTGCAACTTTTACCAAGACTTCAAGCTTTCTTTTTGGCTTTACCTTGGAACTTACCACTTCCTTGGTTCTTTTCCAACTTCCAGCCACAAATGAAGAAAATTTCCAGGCTGCCTTTGCCTCTACAACAGGCTACTACGTGGCCATTCCTGGTTCTTTAGAACACTCATAATCTTCATTCGGACCCTCTGTTGTATGCCCTTCAGCCACCATGAATCAGGGTTTAGATATGTCCTATGTGGATGTTGGAGTCCAATGATGAGCATGGTTGAACCACTCTTGTCTGTCCTGGAGGAAGGAGTGGAGAATACTTCTTTGCCTAGCCACACTGGGATACCTGATCCCTGGGCTGATGTCCGTGGCATGAGTCTCTCTACTTCTATGAAGATTCCTGTTAGAGAAGCAGAACATTAAGCATTTCTCTTCTCCTGTCTCTGTTACGATAGATGGGTGATTTATATGGTTTAGCTCAGTCTCCCAATTGTTTTCATTCTGGATTTACTGGTAAAAGAAAAAAGAAATGCTCCATTTTGTGAGCATTTCCAATGTGATGAGCAGGGACTGACTGTGAAGCAATAACTTATGCCTTTTCTCCTCAGGTAACTGATCTTGAGTGGACTATTTTTTTCTGATTGCCCCTTGGAAGAAATCTCTCTTTCTGAAACTATATCCGTGATGTACCACTTGTTTCAGTGGGAGCATAACTTCCCAGTTTCTTTAAGGTATTATGATTTATTACAACTAGAATTTCCTCAGCCTATTTCCATTCCTCCTGTTCTTTCAGTACTGGGTGAAGTTTTTATCATAGCCTGTAAATGTCTAACAGCTTGCCTTCAGCCCCTAAGAAGGCATATGCATAGTATAAAGTTCCTCTGTCGTACAAATTTTTATTTTCTAATGTCAGATGTGACCCTGAAGTTATTCCCTTGGAAAATCCTTCTGCAGCAAAGCATTTAGAAAATCCTTTCCCTTTTGATACGGATGGGAAAACCTTTGATAGATCTGGGAAAGGTGTCCGTTCCACTACCACACTTATTTGTAGGATACTCAGTTATCAAGCTCACATGTTAAAGACAGAAGAAAACTTCATTTTTCCCTCCTGTCACTCAGCATATGCTGCCTCAGGGGGTCATCTTTCTCTCACAAGGAAAGGCTTTTACTCAAGAAAGTTTCTGTTACCAAAGAAAGACGCATCATGAAGACCAGCCCTAGATCTTTTCTTTCTTAATTGGTTTGTGAGTTTCAAAGTTGAAAATGCTGTCCCCCTTCACAACCTGTTACCACTTATTCCCTCTTTCATTTTTTTGATTAGATTTAAAGGGTGCATGCCATCACATTCATGTAGCTTCAAATTTCAAACATGTTTAACATTTTCTATGTGGATTAAATTAGGAGTTCTGTGAATCTTTGGGTTATCCACCGCTCCAGCAGTGTTCACAAAGTGTCTAGCTCCAGTAATACCCTACTGCAGATTGTTTCTTTATTTAGATGACTTGCTTATTTTTGTAGAGTTTTTTTACAAAATTCCAGGAGTCTCTCACTTTGGCAAGAGATCTCCTTTTCAGACTGGGTTTCCCATCCAGGGGATTGTATTCCAGTTACTTCTGTACAAAAAGCTTTTCTTTACCAGGAAAAAGCTGATCTATTTCTAGAGCTATTCCTGAGTTTTTCACTCAGTCCAGGATTTTGCAGTGGAATTTTGCAGGATATAAGGATTCATAGTATCTGGCCATGGCTGCTGCCACCTCTGTAGTGCCTTTTTTAAGTGGTGTTCCAAAGACCAAATTACCACCGTAACAGCTACAAACAAATGCAATCTGAGGGTCATGCTGCTCAATGCTAGAAGTTTAAATCTCAAAATGCACTCGCTCGAAGCACTCCTTAAAATGGAGAACATCAACATTTGTGCTGTAACAGAGACCTGGTTCAAGGCAGCAGAAAGCACCCCTGCACTACCAGGCTATAACTCATTCCACACCTTTCGGCCCCAGAGCTTGGACTGAAGCTCCAAAGGCAGTGGTGTTTCCATATTCATAAAGGATGCGTACACCTTCAGACTTGGTAGCCCAACATAACATATCAGAGATACTTCAGGTGCAGCTAACATTGGGTAAGACAGCGATTCAGGTCGTAACCTGATATAGGTCCCCAACCAAGTCTCAAGACTCACACTTCACGTTCCTAAGCACCATGGAGAATATTACGGTCCAACCGAACACATCTGATACTGGGCAACTTCAACTACTCCTCCATTAACTGTGAAAACTACTCATGTACCAAAACACTTACCCAGTGTTTCCTGGAATTCATTAATTCCAATGCCCTGGACCAGTTCATTCTTAACGCCACTAGATGTAGCAACATCCTTGACCTGATCATTAATAACATGGGCAACTGTTGCTCTACACCAATAGTCAACTCCTCCCTGGTTAGATCTGACCACAGACTAATCACTTTGGAAATCCACATCCCTCCCACCTCCACCCCCTGCAAAGGTAACCACCATGAAAAACGTATCCAAAGCTACCTTTGGGCTCCTAAAAACAGAGGTGGCTAACTTCACGACACCAATGTAAATGGAGAATAGTTGCATGACCACCAAATCATACAACAATGCACTGTACGAACACGTACACAAATGCATGGATCTCACAATACCCAACAGAACCAAGACGCTCTCCTCCAAAAAAGGAAGCTAATCTGGTGGTTCCCTGCCATAAACAAACTCTACAACAGAAGGAGGAAACTGATGCGGAATAAAGTGAAGTCCCAGGACTGGACAAACTCCCTTATCAGCTTCAAAAATAGTTGAGATTCCTCATCAAATCCTCTAAAGCTAGCTATGAAAACAATTCCAGCAGATAGTAAAGACGACCACAAGGCCTTATATAGTTATGTAAAGCATCTCCATGGCAATACTCAGATTTGCTCTGAGCTACTGCACAATGGTACCTCCTATACTGAGCCAACAGATATTGCCAATAATAGTGGCTGACAGATTCAGTGCCAACTTTACCCCTCTCCCCAAAAGGACCCATCACAATACCAGTAGATTGCCAGGCACCGAGTATTACTGCATCACAGGTTAAAACAGCACAGTCCAAGAACAAGAATAAAGCTTCTGTGGGACCTGACAATATCCCTGGCTGTGTTCTACATGAACTACAGAGTGAACTGGCACCTCACCTGTGTGCCCTGTTCATTGACAGCCTCACCTCAGGCTTTGTCCGTACCAAATGGTGCACAAAGGAGGAGCGACTACAGACCCTGGGAACTATCGCCCCATTAGCCTGACGAGTCTGATATGCAAATCTATGGAACGCATCATCATAGACCTAATAAATAAGGATATAGGGAATCTTCAAACTCTGGATCCCACAAAGTTTGGTTTTGTGAGGGGTAGATCATACCTACTCAACTTGGTCGACTTCTTTGTGTCAGTCACCAGATCTGTGGATGAAGGCAAGGTGGTTCATACAGCCTACCTTGATCTGGCCAAGGCCTTTGATACCATTCCCCACTCAGGAATCATAGAAAAACTCACTAAGCTAGGCATCAATCCCTATATCACTAGGTGGGTTGCAAAGTGGCTCACAGAACCCACAGTGTGACAGTAGCTGACTGCAAGTCAGACTGCTGACCAGTCATGAGTGGAGTCCCACAGAGTTCGGTCCTGGGTCCTCTCCTGTTTGGTATCTACTTCACTGAAGTCCAGGCCAACACGAAGGGACTCTGGCTGACAAAGCCTGCAGACGATTGCAAGTTGGGAGCTATTATTAACTCCTCAAGTGCTGTTGACATCCTACAGAAAGGCCTCACTGAGACAAATAACTGGTGTCAGAACCATGACCTTAAGCTCAATGCCAAAAAATGTGTTGTCATCCCCTTTGGGAAAAACCTGGTTCCCATGAATTACCAGAGTCGTGGCAGTCCACTGAACACAGAAGGCATTATAAGAGATCTGGGAACACAGGTTGACAGCAACCTCTTTTTTGACCACCACATTGCCACTGTGGTCAGAAAGTCCTTCTATGTGGCACATCTCATTACTAAGAGTTTTGCATCCAGGAAGAAAGAGGTCATTGTCTCCCCCTACTCTTCCGTTATTAGGCCAATCATTGAGTACAATGCCCCATTTGGCATGTACCTCACTAGACACCTGCAACAACTGGAGAGGCTGCAAAAGTACCTCACAAAGGGGATCCTAGGCCTTACACACTTGTCCTATATTGACAGACTCAAAAAATGTCAACTATTCTCTGTCTCATATCGCCTACTTAGAGGCGATCTCTGCTTGACTTACAAAGCCATGTCTGACCCAGCTCTGTTAGAAATGCTACATCTAAAGAAATCCCAATCCCTCCACACCACACGCTCCATAGACCTCAAATTCATTACCACAATCAACAGAACATGCTGGAGGGATAGGTTCATAACCCAGAGAATGCTCATGCTATGGAATAGACTTCCCATGCATGTCAAACAGAGCACCTCACTGGCCCTCTTCAAGAGAAATCTTGATGAGTGGATGGGAAATAGAAAATTCAATCCGGGGATCACTCCAGTGGCTCTACTCGACCGAGGCACTGGGAACTAAGGTCGAGTGGCATGATGCCAGGCTAATCCTATGGGGTAGGCTTGTAAAGGCTCCAAGGCCATTAGTCTAGTACACATCTATGAACCTAATCTGTGGCCCCATAATTCCTGTACCCAGAATCCACGATTCAATGATATCTAAAATCTGTATGGTTCTAACATCAGCTCCCCTGTGACATTTCAAATTCCATTTTTGGGACTTGGAGAAAGGGAACTGCTTTGGTGGAGAGAGAATTTTATCTGAATCCAAGTCTCCCGTTCTTTCTTCCAGCTTCAGTACAGTCTGTACCAATGGATGTCTCAGACTTTGCTTGCAGAGCTGTGTCTGTGGGGGTAAAAGCGCAGGGTCTTTGGAATAAAAAAGACAGACCAAAATACATAAACTTAATAGAGATGTTGGCAGTTATAAATGCATTCAACTCTCTCAGTCACCTGTGGTCTGCAGGACCAGTGCAAGTGATTACAGAGAACACCACATGAATGTGGTACATAAACATGTCGGTTCCAGATCTTACTATCTATGCAAATAAGCATCAGTAGCCTGGGATATACCTATTGATCACAATCATTAACAAGCTGATAGGACTAGGACAGACCATCATGAATGGAAATTGAATCAGGAGGTCTCCCAGGACTGGATCCAGCTCTGAGGATCATGTTAGATAGATACATTTACCTCCATTCACTACAAACAACTAGCAAACTTCTGCTCCATCACTCCTTGCAAGCAGACCTGGAAAACAGATGTATTTTCAGTTCCTTCAAATGGAATGATCCTTTATGCCTTTCCACCTTTTCCCACTAATATCCAGGGTCATTCTGAAAATTCAGAAGGACTCTCTTCAGACCAAGGCAATAGTGGTTCTTCCTTCATTTGGAAATGTTCAAGAGCAATTATCACAAGCTTCTTCACAGATTGAAACTACTTACATAAGAACCAGGCTGTTTGATATACCACATCCTGAAAGAACTTCAACTAATTGCCTGGAAGATAGAGTTTTTATACATTTTAGGCACTTTTTTTATCCTGAGGAAGTGTACCAGATATTAAAGGAGGCTAAGAAATCCACTACTTGGAAAACATATATTCGCAAATAAAAAATCATTTTTAGTTGGTGCCATACTAAGAACAATGACCTTTTTAAGGCTAGTATTTCTGTGGTACTACAATATTTGTTAGATTTATTATGGTTTCCTCCCACATTCCAAAGACAATGTGGTAGGTGGACTGGATACTCTAAATTGGCCATACGTGTACATTGTGTTACGGAAAAACAGCCAAAGCAGGGTTAGCTACCTGATGGTGTCAACCTTGGTTATAGATGATTGTGATTGGTGGAGTGACATCTCAACCCCACGTGCAAAAATGTGAAAAGGGGTTGTGGATGGATGTGGATCAATTCATTATCTTCTGGTCTTTCTTACTCATCTATCAAGTTTCATTGTATTTATTTCAACATGTCTGGCCTTGGATCCTCCTATTTCAGTGCATTCTCATGTCATCCCTCTGCACAAAGGGGGCCCATCAACTAACCTAGCTTTATCTGCAAGGCCATGGAGAGAATTATCATGGACCTGATCAATAATGACTTAGGAACTCTTCAAACATTGGACCAGACCCAATTTGGCTTTGTCAAAGGGAGGTCTTGCCTGCTCAGTCTGGTGGACTTCTTCGAGAAAGTCACCAGGGCCATGAATGAGGGTAAAACGGTATGCATCACTTATCTTAACCTGGCCCAAACTTTTGACATAATCCTCCACTCAATGGATCATAGATAAACTACTGAGTTAGGCATAGACCCCTACATCATCAGATGGTTAGAAAGCTTGGTTACTGACAGGACACGTCTGGATAGCTGAATCCACCTCTGATAGGAAATCTGTAACTAGCAGTGTCCCACAGGGCTCAATGTTAGGACCTCTCCTGTTTGGTATATACTTCTTTGAAGTGAAGGCCAATATTGGAGGCCTCTGGCTCACCAAATTTGCTGATGACTGTAAACTGGAAGTAATCATTGAATCCACAAATGATGCTGATATCCTATAACCAGGCCTAAAAATGATAAACGACTGGTGCCAAATCCATAGTCTGACACTAAATGCTTAAAAATACGTAATCTTACCCTTCAGTAAATTAGATACCCCTGCAAATTATAATATCGATAGCACACCACTAAAAGTAGACCCAGTGGTACAAGACCTAGGAACACAGATAGACAGTAACCTAAAATTTGACCACCAGGTAGCTATGATTGTGAGGAAATCTTTCTGAATGGCTCAACTTATAGATGAAGGCATGGTATCAAGGTCAAAGAAAGTCATTGTGCCATTGTACTTGGCCCTCTTCAGGCCCATAATCGAGTACAATCGAGTACAATTCTCCCTTCTGCATGCACTTAGACCAACTGGAGTGGCCCCAGAGGTTTTTCACTAAAAAATGCAAACCATACGACACACGTTATGCAGACTGTCTAAAGGCCCCATCCTTTTACTCCATCTCATATAATTTATTGAGAGGTGACTTATGACTGACCTACAAGGAATTCTCTTATCTAGCCCTGATGAATACTTAGTAATTTTGTATAATATTTCAAATTATATATTTTTTATTATTTTTTTGACTGACTGATTTTAGTTCAGTACTTATACTGCCATTATTTGATCTGATTAATATGCAGTCATTAACTAGATATGTATGGATTGAAAATCTTCCACACAGAGACGTTTCTTGCACTGTTTTGTTTTTGGACCCACTATACTTGTTTAGTGGGTTGTTTGAGTCTCCGCAGATAGAACGGAGATTGCTTGTATAAATTTACCATAACAGTACATGTTTGAAGATCGCTAATGAGGTAGGCATTCCCTCCACTTCCCTTATTTTTTGTATGTTTTTTGTTTGCCAGCCTGAGGACATTGATTGCTATTTACCTACCATTGACATTTTTAAGGACTCTAGACACCCTCTTTCAGTTGACATGAAAGCTCTGAAGGACTTGTTGCCCAGAACATTGATTTTCTCCTGCTCTGCTCCAGCTGTTAACAGGTTGGGAACGTGGAGGTTACCCTTAAACTTCGGAAGTTGTCCCAAGTGTATAGCCTATGTATGCTATAACCCAAACAGCTAAGACTACTGCAGCAGTGATCATTCAAACATCGAGTGTTACGGGAACTTTATTTACACAAGTGTACATTTTTTCAAGATGCAGTTTGGTCAGTAACATATTTATTGATGGCAATGGAAAACTTTTGTGTTAGTGTGTGGGCACTTCAGAAGTCTGAGCACATATCAGAACTGTCTTACATATATCACCTGCTTCAAGTAATTTCTTGTTGGCATCTGTCCAACTTGTTAACCTAGGTGGATATCATCAAGATGCCTTTGATCATGACATTTCTGACATCACAATGTCCATTAGGTCCAACAGTGCTAAATACAACAAAACATTCTGCTGCTGTCTGCATGTTATAGAACATTCTTCCATAGTATTCTTCACTGCTATGAAAACAAGATAGTTTTGGGTAAATAAAGTGGGTTTGAATGACGACTCCACAGTTAGCAGTGCATAGACATGCTTGAAATAAGCAACCCCCCCAAAAGACAGTAGAAGACTTCATATGAGATATTTCATGTTATTTGCATTTCCCCACTTCCATCCTTTTGCTAATATTATCTTTTTCTTTGTTTTTCTTTCTTTTTTTTTGTATTTTATTTTAATAATATTATTTCCTCTTTCTAGATGTTGGTTAGTTAACTGCAGCATCATTTCAGATTGGGTTCACAGGTTCATACATTGTTACTAGGCTAACTGCCTTTATGGGCCATTTTAAGCCTAGCCAATTACCCCATGTGAAAATCAAACCTTGCACCTTGTGTCTGTAAGGTAAACCCTTCAGCTGTTATGCCAACCTCCCACTTGTCTAATGTCTTTGAAATTCTGCCCCCACCCTTCTGCTGTACATGTTACATTTTGCCATGACACTGCTGCTTCCATTTCAACAAAGAATCCTAGCCTATTTCTGCTTCTTGCAAAGACTAAAAGTATATTTGTTGATATCAGCAACCTACAGCTGCCTTGAAAAGGAAAAAAAAAAAAGAGAACCGTCGCTCTTACTCTGCACGTATTACTGCTTGTTAGTAGCCTTCTGATTTACTGCCTTCTGCACTTGTTTTTTAGTCCTTTGTTAATTTAATTGCATTTATTTGAATTGTATTTGCTCTAGTGTTGCTACACGCTCGGGTGTGCTGGCCTGCACTACAATTTTAATTATATTTACTGCTGTTTTAACTGCTTTTCTGTAACAAAAAAAAATTGAAGCTGGTTTCCTGCCTTTCCTGTAACTATTTATTTTATTTTATTATTTTATTTTACATTTGTTGACCGGGCTAGTCTAGCTGGATACATGTCCATTTTCAGTAGAGGCCCGGGGAGAAAAGCTCCATGTGCAAAACAATATGAATAAAACAATAAACAATATATAATAGACCAAACTAGAATAGAACAAAATATAATAAAAAACATTTTAAGTATGGTCATGAAAAAGTCTACAGAATAATATAATAAAAACACATTTTAAGTATGGTCATGAAAAAGTCTACAGAAGAATATATGCAAAGTATATGACGGTAAATCAGTTAAACAAAGATGATAATAAAGAAGTAATTATGAAGAATTCAGTCACAGGTTCATAGTAAGCAGCTTTAGAAGGGAAGGGTAGCTGATGCAGGTGGTTGTAGTGAGAAGAAGCAGCAGTTAGTCAGGGATAATACAGGAACATAACCAGTGTTTCTTGAGATGAAGCTTGGGCTTCTTTTTGAAAAGTTTATGAGAGCAGAGAGTAGTAAGTTCAGTGGGTAGAAGATTCCATAACTTACCAACGGTGTTACAGAAGAGGGAGTCGCCTGCTACATTGTTAGCTCTGCAGGTGTTAAACAGTAGTTTATTAGCAGAGCATAAGTTTTTAGGATTATGGTAGGGGATAAGTAGGCTTGAGAGTATAGGAGTATTCGAGGGTTGATACAGTCTTTTATGGGCAATAGTAAGCTGTGAAAAATGAAGATGCTGCAGAAATTCTAACCAATCAAGTTGTATAAGATTTAGACAGTGGTGAGTTCGGAAAGGAGAGGCAGCAGCAAATAAGACAATATTATTATAGGATACAGTCAGCTTGTGAATGTTGGTTTTAGAAAGGTTTGTATAGATGGGTGAGGCATAGAGTAGAGTAGAGATGAGATGAGTTCTGGCTATAGCAGTCCTGGCTGTTGGAGTAAGAAAGGGTTTGATTCTATAGAGGGATCCAAGTTTCTTGTTGACTGTTTTTATTGTACTGTTAATATGTGTGTCAAAGTTGAGGTTATTGTCAATAGTTATTCGTAGGAGCTTGGTAGTTGGGTCTGGAGAGATAATAGTACCATTGTTAGATGTAAGTGTAAATTGTGTGGGGGTGGACTTGCGTGTTGAGGAGAAGAGTAGCAGTTTTGTTTTCTTAGGATTTAGGAGGAGACAGCGATTTGTAAACCATTGTTCCACAATGTTAAATGCGTTCTGGGTTATGGTTTGCAGTTCAGTTTGAGAGGTAGCTGAGCAGATAATGGTGGAGTCATCTGCATACTGAATGCAGGTAGAATGAGGAATTGCTGAGTGAAGATCATTAATATAGATGGAAAATAGGAGCGGCCGTAATATGGAGCCCTGAGGGACACCAGGGGAGATAGGAGATTTGATAGATTATTGTGCCAGAGTACCGCTTGTTTTCTGTTATTAAGGTAAGATTTAAACCAGTTGATGGTTAATGGGTCTAGGGACAAAGATTGCATGATATGCAAGAGCAGCTGGTGATGAACCATGTCGAAGGCTTTGGATAAATAAATGAATACTGCAGAGGAATGAAAGCCGTTGTTACGATTATTGTTAATACAGTCTGTAAAAGATAAGGCAGTGGTGGTACTATGGTAAGGTCTGAAGCCATGTTGACAGTTAGCCAGTAGCTTATTTTGGAGAAGGTGGTTTAGAAGTTGTTTCTGAATACATTTTTCCATAATTTTTGCCAGGGGGAGACAGCAAGGCTATGGGATGAAAATTAGAGAAATCATTTCAGTTCCCACCTTTGTGTAGAGGAATAATATAAGAAATTTTCCAGATGGTTGGGATATGTCCTTCACTAATGGTTCTATTGATAAGAATGGATATAGGGTAGGCTATAGATATGGCTCCCATTTGAAGGTATTCTGCTGGGAGTTGGTCAGCTGAGGGGGTGGAAGGTTTAAGTTTTAGTAGAAGAGAGCAAATAGTAGAAGTAGACACTGGTTGCAATAGAAATGAAGGAGGAGGATTTACAGAAGAATTAGGCAGGTTTGCGGTGTCTGGTGTAAGATGGCTAGCAAGAGATTGGATGACATTGGTAAAGAAGGAGTTAAAGGAGTTGGCAGTGTCGATGGGATTATCTGGGTTGGAGCCTAGGGGGGTTGGGGGTGACTGACTGTCCTGGATGAAGAAGTTTGTTAATGCTGTTCCAGAATATTTGTGGTTTATTTAGATGGGTTTGCTGTATTTGGAGGTAAAAGTTATTTTTATCTAGCACTATGGCTTTTTTAGTATCATTTCTTAGTTGTCTGAAAATTAAGTGATCTAATGGGTTTTTAGTAGAACACCATTTAACCCAGGCTTTGTTTCTCAGATGGATTTTATTCCTTGACGTGTTTGAGAGCCAGGGTGCAGGTTTAGCTTTACATCTAATAGAACGTAATGGGGCATGGTGGTTCAGGATGGATAAGAATGTGGAATTAAAATATGCTACAGCTTCATCAAGTGGAAGATATTTTAGTGGTGACCAATTACATTGTTTAAGTTCTGTAAGGAATAGATTGTGGTTAAATTGTTTTTTGGAGCGAACAGTTCTGGCAATGTTGGGATGTGTAAGGTTGGTTTTAGATCTAATAAAATAGGTTAGGGAGTGGTCATTTAGATCATCTGGGAGGGTCCCTACTTTGTAGGTATGTAAAGGATTATTAGTAAGTATCCAGTCCAAGATAGTTTCTTTGTTGTTGGGTTTGTGAATTCTGGTAGAGGAGTTGATAGTTTGAGTAAAGCCATATAGGTTAATGTGGGTAGAAGGGTGTGAACTATTACAGGACTGCCAATCAATATTGAGGTCACCTAAAATTATAGTTTCCTGAGGGAGGTTGATAGTAAGCCAGTTCAGGATATTTTCAAGGGTATTAATTTTGTTTCCTGGTAGTAGGTATAGGCAGATGACATTTATAGCTTTATTAGGGTTGACCTGAAGTTTAGTGATAAGTAATTCAGCTCTGTTGTCTAAGCGTGGGTTAAGGTCAACGGTGCTAATTTGTAGTTTGGTTTTGTAGAGGATTGTGACCCCTCCTCCCTTTTTGGTAGTACGGTCTTTTCTAATGATATTATAACTAGTCAAGTCCGGATACAGACTTGCTATATCCAGGGCTGTTGGTCAGCTTCTGAGCCCCCCAAGCCTTTCTGTGTTGGAAGGAAGCCTTCTAGCTTATCAGTGGGAGTAGTAAGCACTAGGTAGCCTATCTGCCATGGGAAGAGTGGGTTTTGGCCCTGAAATTGTAGTTCATTGGCCGTTTGGGCAGTTTTTCCATCTCTTTCTACTTTCTGGTTAAAAACCTGTTTTGCGTTTGGTCCCCGCCTTTCCTATAACTAGTGTAATCCAGGTACAGATTTGCTGTATCCAGGACTGTTGGTAAGCTTCTGAGCCCCCCCCAAGCCCTTCTCTGTTGGAGAGAAGCCTTCTAGCTTATCAGTGGCAGTGGTAAGCACTATGTAACCTATCTACCACAGGAGGAGTGGTTTCTGGCCCAGAAATTATAGTTTATTGGCCGTTTGGGAAGCTTTTCCATCTCTTTCAACCTTCTGATTTAAAAGCCTGTGTTTGCGCTCATTTCCTGTCTTTCCTGTTACTAGTCTAGTCCAGGTACAGATTTGCTGTATCCAAGACTGTTTGTAAGCTTCTGAGCTCCCCAAGCCTTTCCATGTTGGAGGGAAGCCTTCTAGCTTATCAGTGGGAGTGGTAAGCATCAGGTAGTCTATCTACCACAAAAGGAGTGGTCCCCGGCCCAGAAATTGTAGCTACTGGCTGTTTGAGCAGTTTTTTTTCCATCTCTTTCAACTTTCTGGTTTGAAAGCCGCACTTGTGCCTGTTTCCTGCTTTTCCTTTAACTAGCCTAGTCTGGTTACAGAGTTGCTGTATCCAGGATTATTAGTAAGCTTCTGAGCCCCCAAGCCTTTCTGTGTTATAGGAAAGCCTTCTAGCTTATCAGTGGGAGTGGTAAGCACTAGGTAGCCTATCCTCCATGGGAAGAGTGAGTTTTGGCCCAGAAATTGTAGTTTATTTGGCTGTTTCGGCAGTTTTCCATCCCTTTCAACTTCCTGGCTTAAAAGCCTACGTTTGTACTTGTTCCCCGCCTTTCCTGTAACTAGTATAGTCCAGGTACAGATTTGCTGTATTCCAGGACTCATTGTAAGCTTCTGAGTCCCCAAGCCTTTCTGTGTTGGAGGGAAGCCTTCTAGCTTATCAGTGGGAGTGGTAAGCATTAGGAGCCTATGTACCACAAGAGGAGTGGTTCCTGGCCCAGTAATTGTAGCTATTGGCTGTTTGGGCAGTTTTTTCCATCTCTTTCAACTTTCTGGTTTAAAAGCCGCACTTGCGCTTGTTTCCCACCTTTCCTGTAACTAGCCTAGTCCAGATACAGAGTTGCTGTATCCAGTACTGTTGATAAGCTTCTGAGCCCCGCAAGCCTTTCTGTGTTGGAGGAAAGTCTTCTAGCTTATCAGTGGGAGTGGTAAGCACTAGGTAGACTGTCTACCATGAGAGGAGAGGTTCTTGGCCCAGAAATTGTAGTTTATTGACCATTTGGACAGTTTGTCCATCTCTTTCAACTTTCTGGTTTAAAGGGCCACATCTGCGCTTGTTTCCCATCTTTCCTGTAACTAACCTACTGGTAGCACTAGAAAGCCTTAAACTGATACAAGCCTTCTAGCTTAGCAGAGAGACTTTGGAGTGATTAAGTATCAGTTTTCTGTACTTTCTTGCTGTACTTAACTGTTTTCCACCTAAACGCAGATTTTCCAGCATTTATTGTGATTTAAAAGCTTGTTTTTTTCACATATTGTACTTATTTGACTGCCTGCACTTTTAAAAAGTTGTTTTTTGTTTAAATAATTTGTTTAACTGTTGCAGGCTACACACTAAAGTGCGATAGCCTTTTCTGATCATTTGTAATCGTTTAAACCTGTTTTAAGTGTATTTTTTACTGTTTTTGCCTTATCTTTTCAAAAAAAACCAAAACAAAAAAAAAAAAAAAACTTGTCTCCCGCCTTTCTAAGCTAATATAGTCCAGTTTTCAGGATAGTGCTGAATTCAGGGCTGTGATACTAGTTTCTGAGTTGCCCATACCATACTTGGATAGAAGGAAGTTTCTCTGTTCACCTGTGAGAGACGAGAGCTTTGAGCAACCTATCTGTCCCTGGAGGAGTGGTTCCAGCCCAGAAGTTAGTAGTTTTGGGCTAATTTCTATCTCTTTCATTTCCCTACTATAAAAACCGCGTTTGCACGGTTTTGCGCACTGGGCAGTGCCGATTAGCTACGGTTAAATTATTCCCGGTTCCACTAAGTCTCCTCTCCAGTTTTTCCTTTGAAACTAGTCTAACTCTCAACCTAAGCACTCACAAAGCATCTTACAGCCCAGCACTTGCTCAGACCTAATAGCAAGCACTAATATTCCCTGACACTGACTGCCCAGCAGGGCAAGGCTCTTTATTCACCCCTCACCAACCAAGCGACTAACCAGCTCACCCTACTATACAGGCATGACAAAAGGTCAACTTCAGGTGCACTGTCCAGTTTAGCTGGTGAATCTGGGAATCCTGAGGCAATGTTATAACTGCCTCATGTACACAGGCAACCCTCTCCTCCTACCACAAAACACTAACATATGCGAGAGATGCAATTATACAGCCAAATTGGAAGCTAAGCTGTCTCCACCAAAGACTGGAACAGACAGTCAAGAGGAGAAGGTTAACACTTGCACCACAACTCCAGCCGCACACAGACCTGCTAAAACAGCACTGGCAAAAAATACACATAAATACACAAAATCATACTTGGAAGCTCTAAATAAAAACCTGCAAAAGCATCAGAGACCTCCAAAGCAGACAGTCAAACAACCTGCACTTCCCATCACAGACCAGACAACACATTAAACACAAAATCAGTGTTCTGCATTATCACAGCCCCCAAGGCGAAATAACATACCTAACACACTAGTAATAGGTGACTATAGTCAGGCACACTGACGTCCCACTCACTAGGCTGGACAAGCAGAAGGTTATTGTTAGCTGCCTGTCGGGAGCCAGAATCTGCCACATAACACAAGCACTCAGGTCACTCCAGAACAAGTACAAATATGACTCTGTCATTGTTCATGTTGGTGTGAATGACCTGAGATGTACCTCCCTGGACTACATGAAGAGAAACATGGGAGAGCTCTCTGATCATGTAGCCCAGGTTGGTATGACCCTGACACTGAGTAGCATCCTGCCCTCACCAAGAATGATACCTCAGTATAAAGAAAAAATTATCAATTCCAACAATTGGCTAAACTTCTGGTGTCATTCAAAGGGGATCCAGTGTCTGTCAGCCTGGGACGACATACTCGACAAGCTGCATTGCTTCACAAGAGACGGCTTGCACCTGTCACCCCTAGGTTTTCGAATACTGGCCAAGGCTCTTGCTGCCCCCATAGTGCCTTTTTTAGGCAAGGCTCAAAAGTCAAACCCACCTCCATAAACAGCACAATTAACAAAAAACTGAGGGTTATGCTACTTAACACCAGGAGTTTAAATCTCAAAATGCACGCGCTTGAAGCACTCCTCAGTATGGAGAACGTCGACATCTGTGTTGTAACTGAAACCTGGGTTCAAGGCTCCAGAGAGCACCCCAGCACTACCGGGCTTCAACTCATACCACATGTTTCGGCTCCAGAACATGGACTGAAACACAAAAGGAGGGGGTGTATCCATATTCATCAAGGATACCACACGTCCAGGTTAGTGGAGTAGCATGATACCTCTGAGATCATCCATAACCCAGGACCACCACTCCACCTTTCTGGAGACACTGGAAAACATGAAGGCCCTACCAAACACCCTGATATTGGGCAATTTCAATTACCCTACCATTCACTGGGAAAACTACTCGAGTACAAATTCCCAGCCCCAGCACTTCCTGGAATTCATAAACTCAAATGCCCTGGATCAGCTGGTAAACTTCCCTACCAGAGGTGAAAACATATTGGACCTGGTCATCACCAACATGGGCGACAGGTGTTCCACACTGGTGGTCAACCAGTCACTAGTCAGATCAGACCATAAACTAATCACTCTGGATATCCACACCCCATCACAACCCCCAACTAAGGAAACCACAGAAAACAACTTTTCTAAAGCAAACTTCACCTTACTTAAGACAGAGGTGGTAAGTTTCACACCCCCCACGCTAAAGGATAATGCTGCCCAAGATGCAGAAACCTTTACAAATGCACTCTATGAGCACCTGCAATGATGCATGGACCATGCCATCCCTAGCAAAACCAAGACTCACTCCTCTAAGAGAAGGAAACCAGTTTGGTGGACCCCTGCAATAAACAGGCTATACAATAGAAGGAGGGAACTAGTTCAGAAAAAAAGCAAATCCCAAGAAGGAAAGACATCCCTGATCAGTATCAGTAAGAAACTGAGGTCCCTCATGAAATCATCCAAGGCTAACTTCGAAAGAAAAATAGCCAAGGATTCAAAAGATAATCACAAAGCCTTCTTTAGCTATGTTAAGAATCTAAGTGGCAATGCACAGATATGCACTAAACTAGTGCAAAATAGCAGAAAATATACTGAACCTACTGATATTGCCAACATCCTGGCAGATGGATTCAGTGCAAACTTCACCCCCCTCTCACCTCCAAAAGGGCCCACAAGAATACTGGAAAAGTGTAGTGTCCCAAAAATCACAGACGCACAGGTGAAAACAGCCCTTTCAAAAGACAAAAACACAGCATCAATGGGACCAGATGGTGTCCCAGGCTGCGTCTTGCATGAACTACAGAATGAACTAACCCCCCATCTAAACACACTGTTCAACCTCAGCCTCTCCACAGATTACATACCCATAGAATGGTGGACAGCAACAGTTATTCCTCTCCACAAAGGATGGGCCACAACTGACCCTGGTAACTATCGCCCCATAAGCCTGACTAGCCTGGTCTGCAAGGCTATGGAGCGCATCATCATGGAACTCATTAACAAAGACATTGGGAACCCCCAAACACTTGGCCTGACCCAATTCAGCTTTGTTAAGGGCAGATCATGCCTACTAAAACTGGTTGACTTCTTCGAGACAGTCACCAAGGCCATAGACAAGGGAAAGGTGGTTCACACAGCCTACCTTGACCTCGCCAAGGCTTTCGACACCATTCCCCACTCAGGCATTACAGAAAAACTCACCAGCCTGAACATAAACCCCTACATCATGAGATGGGTTGCCAACTGGCTTACAGACAGAACTCACACGGTAAGAATAGCGAGCTCTACTGATCAGGGATGTCTTTCCTTCTTGGGATTTGCTTTTTTTCTGAACTAGTTTCCTCCTTCTATTGTGTAGCATGTTTATTGCAGGGGTCCACCAAACTGGTTTCCTTCTCTTAGAGGAGTGAGTCTTGGTTTTGCTAGGGATGGCACGATCCATGCATCCTTGTCTAAGTCACAAGTGGTGTCCCGCAAGGCTCAGTCCTGGGGCTCCTACTGTTCGGCATATACTTCTCAGAAGTGCAAGCAAACACAGGACTGCGGCTAACCAAGTTCACCGATGACTGCAAACTGGGAGCCATAATTGACTCTCTAGCTGACATGGACATCCTCCAAAAGGGCCTTACTGAGATGGACACCTGGTGTCAAAGTCATGGCCTCAAGCTAAATGCCACAAAATGCATAGTCATCCCATTTGGGAAAAACAAAACACCCATGAATTACCACATAGGTTCATAGGTTCATAGGTTCATAGGTTCATACTAGGCTATCTGCCCGAGGGCATTTACAAGCCTAGCCCATCGTTTTGTGGCTTAGGCCACCCCTTTAGTATGGGGAACTATACCCATTATTTTTCTGTGCCTCTGTCGAGCAGTGACACTGAGGTAATCCCTGGGGTATATCTGCGATCTCCCATCCATTGGTCAAGATTTCTCTTGAACAAGGCCAGCGAGGTGCTCTGCCTCACATGTACCGGGATTTTGTTCCACAGCATAGGGAGTCTTTGGGTGATGAATCTATCCTCCAGCACGCCCCTATTAATAGCCGTGTCAAGGTTTAAGTCTCCGCCCTTGTGGCTCTGATGGATCTAGATTTTTGAGGTGAAGCATATTCATCAAATCTGGGTTTGACATGGCCTTGTATGTTAGGCAAAGGTCACCTCTGAGCAAGCGTGGGGGACCTGGGGGAAAAAAAGAGCCCCTTTTTGGAAGTTCTTTCAAGGGCGGGCAGCATTAAGGGGGAAAAAGGGGTTTTGGGGAAGACCCCCTTTTTAAAACCTTTTTGGGGTGAAAGGAAAAAGTTTATGCTTCACATATTGTACTTATTTGACTGCCTGCACTTTTAAAAAAGTTGTTTTTGTTTAAATAATTTGTTTAACTGTTGCAGGCTACACACCAAAGTGCGATAGCCTTTTCTGATCATTTGTAATCGTTTAAACCTGTTTTAAGTGTATTTTTTACTGTTTTGCCTTTATCTTTCAAAAAAACCAAACAAAACAAAAAAAACTTGTTTCCCGCCTTTCTCACGCTAATATAGCCCAGTTTTCAGGCTAGTGCTGAAGATTCAGGGCTGTGATACTAGTTTCTGAGTTGCTACCATACCATACTTGGATAGAAGGAAGTTTCTGTCACCTGTGAGAGGCTAGGAAGCTTTGAGAGCAACCTATATCTGTCCCTGGAGGAGTGGTTTCCAGCCAAGTTAGTGTTTTGGGCTAATTTCTCATCTCTTTCATTTCCTACTATAAAAGCAGCTGCTTTGCCGCGGTTTTTTTGCGCACTGGGCAGTGCCGATTAGCTACGGTTAAATTATTCCCGGTTCCACTAAGTCTCCTCTCCAGTTTTTCCTTTGAAACTAGTCTAACTCTCAACCTAAGCACTCACAAAGACCATCTTACAGTCCCAGCACTTGCTCAGACCTAATAGCAAGCACTAATATTCCCTGACACTGACTGAAATTTCCCAGCAAGGGGCAAGGCTCTTTATTCACCCTCACCAACCAAGCGACTCAACCAGCTCACCCTACTATACAGGCATGACAAAAGGTCAACTTCAGGTGCACTGGGTCCAGTTTAGCTGGTGAATCTAGAATCCTGAGTGCAATGTTATAACTTTGCCTCATGTACAAAGCAACCCTCTCACTCCTACCACAAAACACTAACATATGCGTAGAGATGCAATTATACAGCCAAATTGAAGCTAAGCTGTCTCCACCAAAGACTGGAATAGACAGTCAAGAGGAGAAGGTTAACACTTGCACCACAACCCAGCCATGCACACGGACCTGCTAAAACAGCACTGGTAAAAATACAACATAAATACACAAAATCATACTCGGAAGCTCTAAATAAAAACCTGCAAAAGCATCAGAGACCTCCAAAGCAGACAGTCAAACAACCTGCACTTCCCTGGCCACAAACCAGACAAACACATAAAACACAAAATCAGCTGCGTTCTGCATTATCACAGCCCCCATAGAAATAACATACCTAACACACTAGTAATAGGTGACTATAGTCAGAGCACACTGACGTCCCACTCACTAGAGTAGGGGCTGGACAAGCAGAAAGGTTACTGTTAGCTGCCCTGTCGGGAGCCAGAATCTGCCACATAACACAAGCACTCAGGTCACTCAGAACAAGTACAAATATGACTCTGTCATTGAGTTCATATGCTGGTGTGAATGACCTGAAGATGTACCTCCCTGGACTACATGAAGAGAAACATGGGAGAGCTCTCTGATCCATGCAGCCCCAGTGTTGGTATGACCCTGACACTGAGTAGCATCCTGCCTCACCAAGAATGATACCTCAGTATAAAGAAAAATTATCAATTCCAACAATTGGCTAAACTTCTGGTGTCATTCAAAGGGGGATCCAGTGTCTGTCAGCCTGGGACGACATACTGGAAGCAAGCTGCATTGCTTCACAAGAGACGGCTTGCACCTGTCACCCCTAGGCTGGTCGAATACTGGCCAAGGCTCTTGTTGCCTCCACTTAGTGTGCCTTTTTAGGCAAGGCTCAAAAGTCAAACCCACCTCCATAAACAGCACAATTAACAAAAACTGAGGGTTATGCTACTTCAACACCAGGAGTTTAAATCTCAAAATGCATCGCTACTAGCTACACTCCTCAGTATGGAGAACATCGACATCTGTGCTGTAACTAAAACCTGGTTCAAGGCTCCAGAGAGCACCCCAGCACTACCAGGCTTCAACTCATACCACATGTTTCGGCTCCAGAACATGGACTGAAACACAAAAAGAGGGGGTATATCCATATTCATCAAGGATACCACACGTCCAGGTTAGTGGAGCAGCATGATACCTCTGAGATCATCCATAACCCAGGACCACCACTCCACCTTTCTGGAGACACTGGAAAACATGAAGGCCCTACCAAACACCCTGATATTGGGCAATTTCAATTACCCTACCATTCACTGGGAAAACTACTCGAGTACAAATTCCCAGCCCCAGCACTTCCTGGAATTCATAAACTCAAATGCCCTGGATCAGCTGGTAAACTTCCCTACCAGAGGTGAAAACATATTGGACCTGGTCATCACCAACATGGGCGACAGGTGTTCCACACTGGTGGTCAATCAGTCACTAGTTAGATCAGACCATAAACTAATCACTCTGGATATCCACACCCCATCACAACCCCCAACTAAGGAAACCACAGTAAACAACTTTTCTAAAGCAAACTTCACCTTTCTTAAGACAGAGGTGGTAAGTTTCACACACCCCATGCTAAAGGATAATGCTGCCCAAGATGCAGAAACCTTTACAAATGCACTCTATGAGCACCTACAATGATGCATGGATCATGCCATCCTAGCAAAACCAAGACTCACTCCTCTAAGAGAAGGAAACCAGTTTGGTGGACCCCTGCAATAAACAGGCTATACAATAGAAGGAGGGAAGTAGTTCAGAAAAAAAGCAAATCCCAAGAAGGAAAGACATCCCTGATCAGTATCAGTAAGAAACTGAGGTCCCTCATGAAATCATCCAAGGCTAACTTCGAAAGAAAAATAGCCAAGGATTCAAAAGATAACCACAAAGCCTTCTTTAGCTATGTTAAGAATCTAAGTGGCAATGTGCAGATATGCACTAAACTAGTGCAAAATAGCAGAAAATATACTGAACCTACTGATATTGCCAACATCCTGGCAGATGGATTCAGTGCAAACTTCACCCCCCTCCCACCTCCAAATGGGCCCACAACAATACTGCAAAAGTGTAGTGTCCCAAAAATCACAGACGCAGTGAGAATTAGCCAACAGCCCTTTCAAAAGCCAAAAACACAGCGTCAATGGGACCAGATGGTGTCCCAGGCTGCGTCTTGCATGAACTACAGAATGAACTAACCCCCCATCTAAACACACTGTTCAACCTCAGCCTCTCCACAGATTACATACCCATAGAATGGTGGACAGCAACAGTTATTCCTCTCCACAAAGGATGGGCCACAACTGACCCTGGTAACTATCGCCCCATAAGCCTGACTAGCATGGTCTGCAAGGCTATGGAGCGCATCATCATGGAACTCATTAACAAAGACATTGGGAACCCCCAAACACTTGGCCTGACCCAATTCAGCTTTGTTAAGGGCAGATCATGCCTACTAAAACTGGTTGACTTCTTCGAGACAGTCACCAAGGCCATAGACAAGGGAAAGGTGGTTCACACAGCCTACCTTGACCTCGCCAAGGCTTTTGACACCATTCCCCACTCAGGCATTACAGAAAAACTCACCAGCCTGAACATAAACCCCTACATCATGAGATGGGTTGCCAACTGGCTTACAGACAGAACTCACACGGTAAGAATAGCGAGCTCTACTGATCAGGGATGTCTTTCCTTCTTGGGATTTTCTGTTTTTCTGAACTAGTTTCCTCCTCCTATTGTGTAGCATGTTTATTGCAGGGGTCCACCAAACTGGTTTCCTTCTCTTAGAGGAGTGAGTCTTGGTTTTGCTAGGGATGGCACAATCCATGCATCCTTGTCTAAGTCACAAGTGGTGTCCCTCAAGGCTCGGTCCTGGAGCTCCTACTGTTCGGCATATGCTTCTCAGAAGTGCAGGCAAACACAGGACTGTGGCTAACCAAGTTCACCGATGACTGCAAACTGGGAGCCATAATTGACTCTCTAGCTGACACGGACATCCTCCAAAAGGGCCTTACTGAGATGGACACCTGGTGTCAAAGTCATGGCCTCAAGCTAAATGCCACAAAATGCATAGTCATCCCATTTGGGAAAAACAAAACACCCATGAATTACCACATAGGTGGCAGCCCCCTTAATACAGAAGAAGTAATAAGAGATCTGGGGACCCAGGTAGATAGTAATCTCTCCTTTGACAATCATATTGCCAAAGTAGTTAGGAAATCCTTCTGTGTGGCCCATCTAATTACTAAAGGGTTCGCATCTAGAAATAAAGAGGTTATAGTGCTCCTCTACTCGTCACTCATTAAGACCCATCATAGAATACAATGCCCCATTTGGGATGTACCTCACAAGACACTTCCAACAGCTGGAAAGACTACAAAAGTACCTCACCAAGAGGATTACTGGTCTCAAACATATGTCCTATGCAGCCCGACTGAAAAACTCCAGCTGTACTCAAGTGACATATCGCTTATTCAGAGGTGATCTCTGCCTGACTTACAAAGCCATGTCCAACTCAGAATTGATTGACATGCTCCACCTAAAGAAATCCAAGTCACTGCAAGCCACGTGCTCTAATGAGCTAAACCTCACCACAACAATAAATAGAACATGCTGGAGGGATAGATTCCTGTCACAGAGACTCCCCATGCTTTGGAACAAAATTCCAAATTACATCAGGCAGAGTCCCTCACTAACAATCTTCAAGAGAAACCTTGATGAGTAGATGGGTAACAGAAAATACACCCCTGAGATCACTTCATTGGCTCTGCTTGACAGAGGATCAGTTAATTAATCAATGGGACAGCGAAAGCCGGCACACTGTGGCTAGGCTTATAAATGCCCTCGGGCAGATAGCCTAGTACCTACCTATGAAACCAGCTTTTTCAAAGCCACTTGGTAGCACTGTAGGCATGGCCTGATTCAGGCTGTGAGGTCCCAAATACAAAGAGTACAGATGCTTCATCTGTAGATGTTTTTTGAAAGTGTGTTATTGCTAAATGATAACCAGACTTAGCCACATTTATAATAATTGGTAAGCACATTATGTTTTGAATACCTGGAAAGAACAAAATTTTCCATTGTTTTCATTAAGCAGGCAACATTTATTTCCCACTCTGCTTTTGAAACTACCATTTTTTTTCCCTTTAATTGAACCAGGTTATTTCAGCTTTCTTAGCACTATTCTGATAAAGCTGAGGAACACTCTTACTTCTTTGTGCAAGAACTGTGACTCACAGAACATTCTTGACTACTGTTTCCGCAAGGGAAAACTGTCGTTTTACTGAAAATAAACAATTTACTATAATGTGTAACCTGCTGGCATCAGTTGGCATGTTTAGAGGGAAAAAAATTCTCCTGCTCTTGGGAGGCATTGTTGATACAGAAGCTGTTTTCATGTTGTATTACAATCTGATAGCCTTAATCTTTTTGTAGTCTATTATTAGCCTCTTATTAAACTGAGCGATTACCTCAGATTTATGTGTTGCTTCTTGGGCCATTTTAGAAATCTGTATTATGGTTCATATTACCTTCAAGTATACACAATGTATCCGCTAAATGCAAACGTACTGAAAACAATTTGAGCTCCTTGTAAGAGTGCCATTACATCATAGAGTTCTCAAAGCAAATAGCTGCAACGTTTACTAAGCGGTTGCTGAAAACACGACTGTTACTCCTAGATAAGTAATACATGAAATACACTTTTACGTATAAATTGTGATAGTTTATCATTAATTGTTAGCATATGCACTGCTTAACAATAGGATCTTGTCAAATGACGGTCAATAAACATCAGTTTTATTTGCCATTTCAAATGCTTGCCATGTTCTTTATGCTTTCGGGTAAAGTACCGTTGATTGACTAACTGCACAACCCAATATGAAGCATATGGAATATTATAACTGTATACATAATGTAATTTTCTTTTAAAAAATATCTAAAACTCAACATCCTTTGGATGGTGCAAGTGTTCTACAAATCTTCTCTTCGAGAGAGAGAGAGAGAGAGAGAGAGAGAAACATTCAGTAATCCACACATATGTGCTGCAGCTTTATATGGATGTCATGCAGGTAAACCAAGAAATAACCTAGGTCTCAGTGACTGCTATTATTAGCTCATCTGTCTTTATTAAAAGTGAAGTTTGTAAACAGGCGCTGAGGCACATTGCATGATGTCATTGTGTGTCATTGCCTTTTGGGAACAGTCAGCTACTGACTTTCAGTAAAAGACTCCCAGAAGGCAGATTTATCATGATGGCTGTTAGTTGTCCTTGAGGAAAACATACTTACAAAACACATTGGGAACTGTATGCATGCAACGTCTCAGGGGATATTCTAATGGCGTTGTGCACTGAAACAAGTCCACTGACATGCTCTTATGAATAAAAACAAGAAAAGATGATAACTGTATTTCCTTGCTGGGTAGCAATGCATTTGTCTGACAACTGTTTTTATATAGAAGAGTTAACTGGTCTAAATAAACTCCTTTTGTATAGAATAAATTTGATATGAATGGTGATACCTTTAGAATTCTAAATTAGGTAGCTGAACAGCATAATATGTCTCCAAATAAATAACTTGAGAGAAAAAAAGAACGTCTCTTGTCACTGCAGTATAAAAAGGCACTGAGCAATACTAGTGCACCGCTGTAGGTAATACTGTTAAATAATAATACAAGTTGACGGGGTGATGGTGGGGGCTGTGCACATTCATTATTACACATATTTATGTAAATTAACATACCCACCTCGCCTGTCCACACACACACCAAATTAAAACCTCCCCTCAGCTCGGTAGCAAAACATGTCTGGCAGTTATCTCAGAGGATAAAGACTATGAGCTTCCTGTAGTCTGGGGTTTGATTCCCACAGCCTCCATTTGCCCACTGTTGGACTCTGAGTAAGTCAGTTAAGGAGTCTGCTCTTGGGTTAAGTCTGAAAAATTCCATGTTGATCAGTGCTATAAACTAGTTGACTAATAAAATAAATAAGGTGTCCATGAGAAGGGGTACATACTCTGCTGGGGTGTTCATCAGAGCATGGTATAAAGTATGGGGTTATTCCGTGGTGGGCTAAGCTTATGTTACTCAGATGGGGGAAGTAAATGTTCAAAATGTATAGGTCCAAGTCTGGTAACATCTATTTTATGGACAAGTTCTGATAAAGAAAAGGCAAGGAAAATTAAGGTAAAATAATGTTTCCAAGAAGCATTAAATTGTCTCATTATTGAAATGTTGAGACTTGTAATAGCAAACCTTGCATTGCCAAAAAAAAAAAGACTTGAAAACATAGGTGAACAGCAAATGTCAATCACTGATTTTCTCCTTTAAAGTTTTTTTTCCCCCGCAGGAGGGCAAGGTCCCTGCACCCCCCCCCCCCCAGAACTTGTGTATTAACAACTCCAAGGTTGCCATACCTCTGAGAAAATTGAGTATTCTTAGGAACAGCAATCTCAGACTTAGTATATGCAAGTCTGCATTTTCAGTCATCCAGTCTCGCTGTTTCAGAACTTACGTCATGAGTTTTGGAATTTGAAACAGTTTCCATGAAATAAAGCTAATGTTTGTCTCAGCACAGTTAGTATTCTTTATCTGTATATTAAGAGTTGTGTCTGATACTCTCTGTCTTCATGTTTGTTTAGTGTTAGTCCAAACACATTCATTAACAAGGCCAACGTGCTCACATCATATCTAAAAAAAATACCTTGTTCTTCAGCTTCTTAAATATATTTTAATAATTAAGGTTGTTATTTATGACTTCCACTGCAAAATAACTCCAAGAGTCGTAAGTTGTAGAAAAGAAGGCTGCAGTTATATTAGATCAGAGACTATGAAGAAATCAGCAGACAGGATTACTCAATTTCTTATATACATTTCAGACTTTGCTAGCAAAGGGCAAAGCCTCTATTTTTGAAAAAGCAATAGTACTATGTGATGAAGACACAGAGGTAAGATTTAGGGGAGGGACTAGTGCATTAGAAAGATATCTGGTAGAAATTAATTAATTCTAAACTCATTTGTTACATTTTTAAAGCTGCAGCAAATTAGGGGAACATTTGGGAAGTCTGTTTAGACTTTCCACCATATTGCTTTATGAGTTTTTATTTTAACACTTATGTTAATGCTTCTTCACAGCATACATTCATTTTTAGATATGTTTTCTTTCAAGAATACAGGAAAATAGGAACACAATAAGAGTACAGTGATAAAAAGGGATGATATAGGCAGTGTTCCCCATCCCGTGAAAAATGAACTTTTCTGGAATTTGAAACCAGTTTTGAACTATATATCACAGGAAATTGGCTAAATTATATCTACGTGCATGATGCATATGAGCTGAAAGGAAGTATTCTGTGCAACAGCCAACAAAAAAAAAATAGTTGTCTTTTGCTGTCTGCCCTTCTTAACAGGACCTGAAAATTAAGGACTTACTGTTTAGTTCATTAAGTCTGTAGGATTCACATACTATTAAGAATTCTGAATTTCATTCTTTTTTGTAGCAAGTGGATTATTGTATCATATCTGTATCGTATGGGGAGTGACTACATAATGTGACAGAATTTTGTGAAAGATTGCATTCAACTAATGTGAAAAATAACTTTACTGGGAATTAAGGCATATACTGAACACTGGGAAAAATATTGAGAAATGTTTATAGCATAAGGTAGATTTCTGAAAATGGGAAGTATGTTTGCAGCTTTGGTGGCTTTCAGAATTGTAGACTCCAGTTTGCTCTTTTTTTCAGATAATACAGGAATGTCAAATGTAGGAGCCTATAGTTATCGAATGAAATGCAGTGTCTTGCCTATAGAAGCTTTCAGTACAAAGCAGGTGTTGTCATGGCTTTGTCAGTAAAAGCAGTAAAGAATTGTAGACCGTCAAATGTAATTTCCCGAAATGAATGGCATACAAGGCATGGTCAGACCCCACTCTGATAGACCTCCTGTATATCCATAAAAGAAACGGCACCAGAGTTACTGTTCTAAACACTTAAACTTTGCTGGTGATATAAATGGGCACCTGCTGGAGGGACAGGTTTGTATCCTAGAGACTACTCCACCTCTAGAATAGGGTTTCCATGTCTGAGAAGCAGAGTTCCTCCTAACCCAGTTCAAATGCAACTTGGAAAATTGGATGTGGAACAGGAAATTTATCTCTGGTTTGACACCTATGTTTCTAATGGAGACAGCAACCTGTAAATGGTTCATCTTCCAGGCCCCTGCTTGTAAATTTTCATCTCCCAAACCCCTACTTACACTTATCAAGGGGTATCAGAACTTGTCAGATATTTGGGATGCATGGCTAGGCTTAAAAATTCCCTTGTGGTCATTAACCTAGTAAACCTATGAACTTATTGGTGTTCTGCACCATTAGACAGGTATGTATATTCCCCAGAAACAATACCTAGGTAAGCTATATGAGAGCACACTGTGACAAAGGTGGTACACTTTAGTTACACATCACAGGAAGGTGTGTAGGGAGGTACATAAAGATGGGTGCATTGCACACAGTTATTGGTGTGATGAAGGCTGGGAACCATGAAGGTATTATGGCCTCTGATGTGCATGTCCAACACATACCCCGTAGTTCTGTTACATTCAAGGGAGTAGTCAGCACTGTGACCTCATGCTGGTGGATGTACCACTTACTGTCTACTCCAGGACACAGGTCACATACCTATTGATGTTCATCGTGTTACACTGCTGCAGTCATTACACTTGGGTTATCCTGCCATCAGGCTGTTCCCCAGTCGGCCTGAGTTCCAAAGTCTTGGTCCCATGTCGGTTGCTGCCACCTCCTCCCTGACGTCAGTGCGACAGGGGTATATAAGATGCAGCCGATGCCATTTTCTTCAGTCTTTCTTGCCGTGCGGTGCCCGAAGCAAAAGCAGTTCGCAAGTGCCGGTCGGCCATCTCCTGAGATTTTCATTTCGAATCCAGAACCAAAGTCTTCTACAAAGCTAAGTACCCCGTTGGGGAAACTTTTTCTTGCTTCAGACCGATGTCAGTAAAAGTTAATAACTGTATTTCTTGTGGGAAGCAAATACCTCATAAGGATTTCCATTCCTTTTGTATCCCATGCCTAGGCCCTGACCACGACGTCACTGGTTGTCGGTTTTGTGCTAGGTTTAACAAGCGCACTATTAAATGTTGGTTTGATTTTGCCCGACATTATTTTGGTAGAAAATTCAATTATACCATGCCGTCGGAATTTCCGATGACCGGAATACACAAAAAGCGCAAAGACAAGGATAGGCATCCGAGGCCCAAAACTGACAACGAAGCCTCTTCTAGGCCAGTCGCCAATTTTCAGCGAGGTGCCTTCGCAGCCCCTGACGACCGCTTCTGTAGAACCACAAGCCACCTCTAACTCCCACGTGGAGATGGCTGGGCCTTCGAATGCACAAGTTCTTCAGCCTACCGAGACTAACCTTTCAGAGGGATCCAGAGTAGCTGAGCAACCCACAGCTACAGAGGGTGTCTTCAGACCTACTCAGTTAAGCATTAAACCCTCAGCTAAGTCTAAGCCTCCTTTAAAGTCAAAGAAACAAATACAGCATTCTCCAGGACAGGCTTCCATGCCTAAGAAACAAATGCTGAAAATGGCTGAAGACCTAATCACTCTGATCAGGGGGTCCCATCCCCCTCCTGATAAAAGGCCTAGACAGGATGCAGACTATGACTCATCTGACCAGGTGTCCATCTCTTCTGATTCATCCTCAGACCTAGGATACTCTTTACCCCCTTATGAGGATTCTGATGCTGAGGAATCAATTCCATCAGCCTCACCGCCTGAGGACTACTCCTTTGGGGAAACCCTACATACCATGAGGGAGCATTTCCACTGGGAAGGCCAGGATTACTCAGAAACCAAGAAAAGACTCAGAGACTTCCTTTTATTACCTCAACACAGACCCCTTGCTATTCCGCCAGTGTTAGATATTGTGGATGATGTGTATACTGAATCCAGCTTAAATCCTGATTCCTTACCTCCAGCCCCTGTTAAACCTGACAGATACTACAGAGTCCCTGACTCACATAAAATTCTATATAAAAGCCCTGTAGCTGACCCTGAAACTATTTCTCAGGGACCCAAAAGAGTTAAGGCCTCATCAGCCAAGAATCCAGTTCCCTCTGACAGAGATTCCAGAGCATTAGACAGATGGAGAAAGAAAGTATATACGTCTGCAACTTTAGCAATGAGAGCCTTAAATTGCCAGTTTCACATGCTAAAATATCAGCAGTTTTTACTGTCTCAGTTGAAACAAAAAATGCTTCCAGAATCAGATCCTCCTAATTTTAAAGAAATGCAGGATTTATGGCATGCAGCTGAACAAGTGGGAAAGCATACTTTGCAATGTGGTTTTGATTCTCTAGAGGCATCCTGCAGAGAAGCAGTTACAGGCTCTGTCATTAGAAGACATGCTTGGTTAAAAGAACATATGTTACCAGATCATGTTAAAGCAAAATTATTGGATGCACCTTTGCAGCAGGATGTGTTATTTGGAGTTAAGGCAGAAGAGGTATTAAAGAAAATGGAGGATAAGGCAAAATCTATGCAAATGGTGAAGGATTTCTTACAGGTTCAGCCTCCTAGATTTAGCAGAAACTGACCAACTAAGAACTGGTCCTTTCCAATTACAGACAGACCTCAAAGGGGAAGATACAGACGTCCAAGAGGTAGAGGTCAAACACAAGGTACTTACAGGCCTCGACAATGGGTTGCATCAGGCCAGAAAGAAGGGGAAGACAGGCCCCAACCATATAAAAAGCAGCTCCAATGACTTCCCACTAAAGCTGCCAAACAAGTCCTTCTTGGCAGCCCTCTTGGGAGGAAAACTGGCACTCTTCTACCACAATTGGCAAATGATCACCAAAGACAAATGGGTTCTCAACATTGTATTTCAAGGTTACAGGTTCCACTTTCACACTCTGCCAAGGTTAAAAGGAATGCCAAATCTGCCACCAAATCAATGGGCAGAGGCTCAAAAACAAATTACAGCCCTCATGGATATGAGAGCTATTCAAAAGGTACCATCACAGGAGCAAGGACAAGGATTTTACTCAAGACTCTTTCTGGTGCCCAGAAAGGACAAAGCCTGGAGGCCCATTCTGGATCTTTCATCTCTAAACACTTACCTGGATGTTCCGAAATTCAAAATGTTGACATTACAGCAGCTTCTTCCCGTGCTGGGCAAGAAAGCTTGGCTCATGACTTTGGACCTCAAAGAGGCATACCAGCATGTTCCTAGCAGACAAAACTGCAGAAGATACCTCAGATTCATAGCTGGTTCAATGCATTACCAATTATCTGCACTGCCCTTTGGCTTATCTACTGCGCCCAGGGTCTTCACAAAGTGCCTGGCACCAGTAATTGCATTTTGCAGACAGAAAGGAATTCAAATTTATCCGTACCTGGACAACTGCCTGATTCAAGCAAAGAGCAAGGACATTCTTCTAAAGCATCTGGTGTTTGTAAAAAAGTTATTAAGTTGTCTGAGGTACACAGTAAACGAAAAGAAATCAAAACTAGTGCCCTCACAAGAGATTATATTCCTGGGTGCCAGCTTGAACACAACGGCCCAGATGGCTTATCTCATGCCAGACAAACAAGGTCAACTGACTCAATACTTTTAATTGATGGCAACAAAGACCCAACTCCCTGCAAGAAAAATTCTGCAGGCCTTGGGTTACATGGCATCCTGCATACTACTAATTCCATATGCCAGACTGCATATGAGGAAACTACAATGGTACCTAAAGAATGTATGGTCTCAACACTGTCAAAGTTTGGAAACAGTTATACCACTAATCTCTTGCCTTCAACAGGAGTGTCAATGGTGGACTCAAGTTTGTCACCTCAACAAGGGACAGCCTTTTACACAACCCTCAGCCAGGCAAACACTGACAACAGATGCATCGGATTACGCCTGGGGAGCACACATGGCAGGCAAATGTATTCAGGGCACGTGGCCCGCAGAACAAAGGCATCTTCACATCAGTCAAAAAGAGATGCTAGCTGTACAGAATATCCTTATAGCTTTCAAGGACCTGCTGCATCCAGGACAACTACTACTAAAGACAGACAACACGACAGTTATGTGGTACATAAACAAGCAAGGGGGCACTCACTCCTACCCCCTCTGCAGGCAAGCCATGACCTTGTGGAACACAGCTATAAACCTTCAAGTTCAACTGCAAGCACAATTCCTGCCAGAAGAGAAAAACACACTGGCAGACGACTTAAGCAGAAACATCATGGATCCCTACGAATGGGAGTTGAATCCAGAATGATAACACAGAAATGGTGGAGCCCGGACATAGATCTGTTTGCATCCCCGATAAACTGCCAGCTACAAAACTTCTGCACAAGGAGTTACCATCCACAAGCATGGAAAGTGGATGCCCTCTCATTCAGCTGGGAGAACCTACAAGTATACGCTTTCCCACCATTACCTCTCCTGCCAAAGGTACTCATAAAAGCCAGGCAGGAAGAGCCAAAGATGATCCTGATTGCACCAGACTGGCCACGCCAGCACTGGTACCCAATCTTAAGGAGCTTAGCACAAGTACCACCCTGGATTTTGCCTCAAATCCCACATCTGCTGACTCAGCACAACAAACAAATACTACACAGCCAGCTAAAGACCTTAAACCTAGCTGCATGGAAGATTCCTTAGTCAAGCAAGCAATGCCTCTCTCCAAAGCTGTTATGGACGTCATTCTGGAGGCCAGAAGGCCTAGTACCAGGAAAGCCTATTTGGATAAATGGAAGAGATTCTGTGCCTGGAACCAAGCTCACAGCCTTGACCCTCTTGTCCCAAACATTCCTCAGATACTACAATACTTAACTGAGATGCTGGACAAAGGACTCTCCTTCTCATCTGTCAAGATCCACGCCTCTGCCATCTCTGCTCATTACAACACGGATCCACCACTTTTCTCTAATCCTCTGTTAAAACCGTACCTCAGAGGGGCTAAAAACATGACTGCCCCGTAGAGCATCTACTCCAACTTGGGACCTCAACTTTGTTTTGGAGAAGCTAACTTTACCTCCTTTTGAGCCAGCCAACACAGCAGAATTAAAATATATCTCTTGGAAAACTGCTCTGCTCCTGGCAATAACATCAGCACGAAGAGTTTCAGAATTACAGGCACTAATGGCAGTGGAACCTTTCCTCATTTTCCACCAGGACAGGGTGTCTTTAAGAACTAACCCTACTTTTATGCCAAAGGTGGTATCCAATGTGGCTCTAAACCAAACTATTCACCTGGCAACTTTTTATCCTAAACCACAGAATAAAGGGGAGAGACTACTGTACTGTTTGGACATTCACAGGCAGGTACGCTTCTACTTGGAGCTTTCAGAAAATCTGAGCAATTATTGGTAGCATATGCTGCAGGAGCACAGGGAAAAGCCATTTCAAAACAGACTATTTCAAAATGGATAGGACATTGTATACGTTTCTGCTACACATACCATGGAAAACATGTACCTAGCAGCATTAGATCTCACTCCACCAGGGCAACAGCCACTTCTACTGCCTACCTCAGGGGAGTACCTACCAAGGATATTTT
>NC_056750.1:746315440-746357940 GCF_019279795.1 Protopterus annectens
ACATTTGATATTATATTTTGTAGTGTGGTTGATATATGTGTGGAAAAAGTATTGAGACCCTAGGGTTGTAGTGCTTGGTGGGGTGCCAGCACATGGAAATGTTTTAAATCTATGACATACAGTTAGATAGGGCCCTCAGTTTCTAATGTTTCTGCATGTAATTTACTGTCATACACAGGAAATGAACAAACAGCAGTAATACAGCATAATGGGTTGGGCAGTAATACAACATAAGAACCTATGAACCTATGAACCTATAATGTAAACATTTCCAGAGAGCGGCAAGCAGTGGGTTTGCATGATGCATAGCAAAATGGATACACATGTGAAATACCCATGTTTGCACATAGCTAAGCAGTGTCAAATACGAACCGCATTGCTAAATTCTGACAATTTAGTATTGAGTCTAGGAAACACACTTTTTGCTTGACTGGCTCTGTGGCAGCACATTTTAATGCACTGATGCATTCTTTTTTTTGAACCAGAAGGTACTGGGTTCAAATACAGGTGTATCTAATAGTTTAAAATATTTTTCATTACACAGTGATAATGCAGTGACATGAATTTTTTAGGTTAGATGACATTGCACAGAGGTAACTGCAGCTTTTGCTGCCGCTCACTGTTGGTTCACATTGTGCACGTCCATGCAAACATGGAGACTAAAAAGTGAAGGGATCCATTGATCGCCAGCATTGCTGAAATGTGATAGTTTAGCATTCAGTCTGTAGAATACACCTGCTACTTAACTGAATCTGTGGCAGCACATGTTAATGCACTAAATTTTATTTATTATTTTACATTTTTTGACCGGGCTAGTCTAACTGGATATATGTCCATTTTCAGTAGAGGCCCGGGGAGATAAGCTCCGAGGAAACAAACAAAATCACATATACAAAAATTAATGTGTACAATGAACATTGCAGGTGCAGTACAGAGACTAATCAAAGAGGTCATTCGTTCATAACATAGTGCAAAATATACAGATACAATTAGTACAATACAAAATGTAGTTACAATACATCATAAAGAAAAAGATGGCAGCAGAATTCTACAGTATATTAGTATACAAGTAGTCATAAAGAAAACGTAGGAGCTGAAATTATACAATATATTAGTAATAGTCTCCTTAATGAGATTCTGAAGATGTAAGTAATAGTATAGAAGGACAAGGTAAGTTGTTATTAAGAAAAGGAACTTGATTACTGAGAAGAGGAGGGTAGGTTGAACCAAGTAAGAAGAGCTAGTTGATCAGTCAGGTTTAGTACAGGGGCACAACCACTGTGTTCTGAGGAAAAGTTTCAGTTTGGTTTTAAAGAGTGATATAGAGGGAAGAGAGGAAAGTTTGTTAGAAAGAAGGTTCCAGGATTTTCCAACAGTATTAGAGAAAAGAGAGTCCCCAGCTCTGTTGTTTGATTTACAAATATTTACCAGAAGTCTGTGTGATAAACGTAAGGTCTTTAGATTGTTGTAGGGGATAATGAGGGTAGATAGTATAGGGGTATTGGTAAGTTGGTAAAGGGTTTTATGGGAAATGGTCATTTGGTGGAATTTAAGCTGATTTTGTAATTCAAGCCATCCTAGCTGCTTTAGATTAAAACAGTGATGTGTTCTGAAAGGGTTACCTGTAGCAAATCTGGCTGTGTTATTGTAGGAGTTTTCCATTTTATTAAGGCTATTTTTAGAGAGCTTAGTGTATATGGGCGAGGCATAGAGGAGAATAGAAATTAGATGGGTGTGAACAATAGTTATTCTAGCTGCAGGAGAGAGGAAGGGTTTGATCCTGTAGAGAGAGCCTAGTTTACTATTAACAGATTTTAGAGTATTGTTAATATGGGTGTCGAAGTTAAGATTGTTATCTATGGTGATACCTAGTAGTTTGGTAGTTGGATCTGGGGATATGAGAGTACCATTATTGGATGATACTGTGAAGTCTATTGGGGGGACTTACAAGTAGGAGTAAAAAGGAGGAGTTTAGTTTTTTTGGGTTCAGAAGGAGACAGCGCTGTGTAAACCATTATTCAACTGTGTTAAACACATTCTGGGTAAGGGAGTAAAGTTCAGATATAGATGTGGCTGGGCATATAAGTGTGGAATCATCTGCATATTGCATGCATGTAGCTTGGGGGATTGCTAGGTGAAGGTCATTGATAAATATGCATGGATACATTCCTTTTTGGGGCCAGATAGTACTGGATTGAAATACAACCTAATCTAACAGCTTTAAGTTCTTTCGTATTACCATTGCTACTCGTTGATATGTGATGCGCACCATCATGCAATAATGCATTAAAGAAAAGAAAATGGGAAGATAAGACAGCAGTGAAATGAGGGTAATGCAGAGGGAATAAATGGAAAGCAATACAGGAGTGTGCAGGAGGGAGGGAGGAAAGAATCATAGCTATCCATACAAACAGAAGGTTTAGTGTTTGATTTTTCACATAGGGTAATTGGCTAAGCTTAAAATGGTGCTGAGCCCCCTCCTGTTTGGTATATATGTCTCAGAAGTTCAGGTCAAAACTAAAGGGTTGTGTCTGACTGAGACTGCAGATGACTGAAACTTGGTGCAATCATTGAATCCCCAAATGATGTCAGTATAGTCCAAGAGGGTCTCACTCAGACCAACAACTGGTGTATTAGTCACAGCTCAAACTGAATGCAAACAAATGCATCATCAATCCTTTTGACCAAACAATGTCTCCTCACACTATCAAATCAACAACAATATCATAAATACCCATGAAGTGGTAAGGGACCTGAGATCACAAGTTGACTGCAACCTTAACTTCAACCACCATGTGTATACTGTAGTAAGGAAAGCTTTCTGTGTAGCACACTTGATTAGTAAAGGCATCAACTTGAGAGCAAAAGAATTATAACCCCCTATACTCAGCACTTATCCGGCCCATAATTAGTATAACACCCCATTTGCCATGTACCGTACTAAGCACCTGCAGCAATTAGAGAGAGCGTAGAGGTTTCTAATAAAGAAGATCAAGGAGTTCCAGCATGTGCCTTACACATTGTGTGCACATGTGTGTGAGTTCTTGCCTGACATTACAGACAGCCTTTTTCAGCAGCATGTGCAGCACTCGTATTTCCATATCCTCAATAGACAATGCTGATGTCATCAGCTATATCAGATTATTGGATACGCACTCTTCCCACCCTGGCATGGTGAGACCCTGGCCTGGAGGCCAGGCAGACATCACCTCATCCTATACCAGACAGATTACAGTGACATATATTTTTATTTGTGCACATACGTCATGGCATGGTTTGGAGGTCGTGTGTCATGCTGATGAGAAAGCCATCTGCTGCATATGTCTGGTGAGGTACATGCAAAAGAGACCATTATACTGTATTACTGTTCAGATGAGATTTGACTACAGTGACTTCACAACCATTACAACAGCATTCACTATAAACTTGGGAAATTATGATGCTATCAACTGTATAGCTTGCCAAGGCCAATACAAGGCAAAGGTACAAAGATCAGTTCAACAATACAAATGCAGATATACAAAGCACTATGTTAGCTATGCACCCTGAGCATCAGACACAGCGTTTGTATCCCTGAATCCAAAAGATATAAAACAGGAATATGGCACAGTTATCATAACTTGTACAGGGTGATATGTTGTAACCTGTTGTGTGTGTGTCTGTATGAGTCCTGTAGGTGAAATTGGTGTGTGTGTGTGTGTGTGTGTGTGTCTGATCTGAAGATGAAGTCTGTTTTAACTAGACAAAAACGCTGAGTTGGTGAAGGGCATTTATGTGCCTTTATGTGCTTTGATTTTAAACCTTAGAAGCTGCTTGTGTGAATTAAACTTGGATTTTTGCATCAAAGAACAATTGACTGCTGTATTTGCCTGTCAAGGTTACTTGTTTGGAGTTTATAGTTCTTTTTTGTACCTCTGCTGGCTTTTACTTCATTTACAGAATTAACATTCATTTTAATTGTTTTACTATACAACAGTATTCAACTGTTCATACAACAAAGCCTACCTGGAAGCTCCTCTTGGGATGTGCTTGTTGTTTCAGATGGTGTGGTGCTCACGTCCAGCACATAATGTGGTCCACTCTCCTCTGAGCTGTCAAGATCTCGTATATTTGTCAGGAACACATCATTGGAGGTAAGAGGTTGTTCCCTAGCAGACCCTCCCCTGGTAAACATTTGATCACAGGCAACTGCAGCTGCTCACCTCCCTGCAGTGGTTATCACATCAGTGGCCCTGTGGCACACCTCTTCGCAAGTTATGCTGTGGCCACCCACAACATTGATGCGTTGTATGATCTACTGCCATATTTGCAGCCTCTGTGCCATATCTGCATGACCCCTTCTCAGGAGAAATGCACCATGTTGCCAAAAACCATCAACAATAACTTCATTTTCAGCATCACTAAAGGGGGTCTCCATGGATGGACACACCTCACTGGCATAGTTGTTGGTGTCCTAAAAAACAACAGAATGATAATACACATAAGTATCACATAACTACAAAATAACTGATTCCAGATAAAGCAGAAAAATTGGCCAGTCAGTATTACCCACTTGAGAAACAAAACACTCTGCAGATGTGAAATACTAACAACAGGCAGGATGCAAAACAAGGAGCGTAACAAGAGCAACTTATCCTTGTTTGTACCACAACACCAAAGTCACTTTTGCCCCACCAAAGAACATTCCATTCTTGTTTGTCCCATAACAGTAACTCACCTTTGTTCCTCCCCAAAAAGAACAGTTCATTCTTGTTTGTACCATAACACTAACTCATCTGTGCTCCCACTCCCCACAGAAGAACAGACAAATGATCCATTTTGCTAACAAAACATCTTTGAAATGCTAAAAGTGCGATCAAAGGACCTGTCCCTGAAACATTTGTACATATTTATCACACAGCATTCCATTTCATAGGTTCATAGGTGTGTACTAGGCTAATGTTCCCAGAGCCTATACAAGCCTAGCCCACAGGATTACCCTGGCATCATGCCACCCGACCTTAGTTCCAAGTGCCTCTGTTGAGTAGAGCCACTGGAGTGATCCCCGGGGTGAATTTTCTATTTACCATCCACTTATCATGATTTCTCTTGAAGAGGGCCAGTGAAGTGCTCTGTTTGACATGTATGGGAAGTCTATTCCATAGCATGGGCAGTCTCTGGGTTATGAACCTGTCCCTCCAGCACGTTCTGTTGATTGTGGTAATAAGGTTGAGGTCTCTGGAGCATGTGGAGATTGGGATTTCTTTAGATGTAACATTTCTAATGGAGCTGGGTCAGACATGCCCTTGTAAGCCAAGCAGAGATCGCCTCTATGTAGGCAATATGAGACAGAGAATAGTTGGAGATTTTTTGAGTCTGTCCATATAGGACAAGTGTTTAAGGCCTAGGATCCTCTTTGTGAGGTACTTTTGTGGCCTCTCCAGTTGTTGCGGGTGTCTAGTGAGGCACATGCCAAATGGGGCATTGTACTCGATGACTGACCTAATGAGGGAAGAGTAGAGGGAGACAATGACCTCTTTCTTCCTGGATACAAAACCATTATTAATGAGATGTGCCACATAGAAGGACTTTCTGACCACAGTGGCAGTGTGGTGGTCAAAAAAAGTGGTTGCTGTCAACCTGTGTTCCCAGATCTCTTATAACACCTTCTGTGTTCAGTGGACTACCATCGATGTGGTAATTCATGGGAACTGGGTTTTTCCCAAAGGGGATGACAACACATTTTTTGGCATTGAGCTTAAGGCCATGGTTCTGACAAGAGTCATTGGTCTCAATGAGGCCTTTCTGTAGGATGTCAACATCACTTGAGGAGTTAATAATGGCTCCCAACTTGCAGTAGTCTGTGAAATTTGTCAGCCAGAGTCCTTTGTATTGGCCTGGACTTCTGAGAAGTAGATACCAAACAGGGGAGGACCCAGGACCGATCCCTTTGGGACTCCACTCGTGAATGGTTGGCAGTCAGACTTGGAGTCCACTTCTTTCACACTGTGGGTTCTGTCAGTGAGCCAGTTTGCAACCCACCTAGTGATATAGGGATTGATGCCTAGCTTAGTGAGTTTTTCTATGATTCCTGAGTGGGGAATGGTATCAAAGGCCTTGGCCAGATCAAGGTAGGCTGCATGAACCACCTTGCCTTCATCCACAGCTCTGGTGACTGACTCAGAGAAGTAAATCAAGTTGAGCAGGCATGATCTAACCTTCACAAAACCAAACTGTGTGGGATCCAGAGTTTGGAGATTCCCTATATCCTTGGTTATTAGGTCCACAATGATGCGTTCCATAAGCTTTGCATATCAGACTTGTCAGGCTAATGGGGAGATAGTTCCCAGGGTCTGTAATCACTCCTCCTTTGTGGAGAAGGATGACTGTTGCAGTGTGCCATTCAGTAGGGACAAAGCCTGAGGTGAGGCTGTGATTGAACAGGTCGCACAGTTGAGGTGCCAGTTCAATCTGTAGTTCATGTAGAATACAGCCAGGGATATTGTCAGGTCCCATAGCACTGTATTCCTGGCCTTGGACAGTGCTGTTTTAACCTGTGCAGCAGTAATACTAGGTTCCTGGTAATCTACTGGTATTATGACTGGTCCTTTGGGGGGGGGGGGTAAAGTTGGCACTGAATCTGTTGGCCAGTATATTGGCAATATCTGTTGGCTTGGTATAGGTGGTACCATTGTGCAGTAGCTCAGAGCAAATTGGGTATTGCTGTGAAGATACTTTACACAACTATAGAAGGCCTTGTGGTTATCTTTACTATCTGCTGCAATTCTGTTTTCATAGCTAGCTTTAGAGGATTTGATGAGGGATCTTAAATTTTTGTTGAGGCTAATAAGGGAGTTTTCCCAGTATTAGCCACTTCTATTTTTAGGAGCCCAAAGTTAGCTGTGAAGAAGTTTTTCATAGTGTTTACCTTTGCGTGGGGGGGGGGGGGGGGGGGTTGTGTGTTGATTTTTCAAGGTGATTTGTTTGTGGTCAGATATAACCAGGGAGGAGGTGACTATTAGTGTAGAGCAATGGTCACCCATGTTAGTAATGACCAGGTCAAGGATTTTACTACCTCTAGTCGAGGTACGAACGAGCTCGACCAGGGCATTGGAATTAATGAATTCCAGGAAACATTGGGCAAGTGTATTGGTACATGAGTAGTTTTCCCAGTTAATGGAGGGGTAGTTGAAGTCGCCCAGTATGAGAGTGTTAGGCTGGACCCTAATATTTTCCAGGGTGCTTAGGAACGTGGAGTGTGAGTCTTGTGACATGGTTGGGGACCTATAACAGGGTACAACCTGAATCGCTGTCTTACCCAATGTTAGCTGCACCTGAAGTATCTCTGATGCGTTATGTTGGGCTACCAGTCTGGAGGTGTGCACATCCTTTAGGAATATGGAAACCCCACCATCTTTCGAGCTTCGGTCCAGGTTCTGGGGCCAAAAGGTATGGAATGAGTTAAAGCCTGGTAGTACAGGGGTGCTTTCTGCTGTCTTGAACCAGGTTTTGATGTCTTCCTGGACTTCTACCATCAGCTTTCCTCATGTACCTTATTTCTATAGCTGGCTCAGTCATGTAATGGGTTCTGTAGTCCTCACACATGCTGTTTTGAGGTACGGACATTCTTCTTCAACCTATGGGTGAGTTTGAGATGGAACCCCCCACAGGAACACAGGAAGAACATGTAGTGTCAATCATGTGTACCTCTGAAATGTCTTGACAGATAAGCCCATGCCATCATTACACATCTAATTGACGCACACAAATAAAACTGAAAAAGCCTTTGCTTCACATTATTCTTAAATGCATTCCAGCATATGCATTATGTAGGTAACAAAATGGGAGCATACCTGCTGAAGTTCATTGCTTCTCTGTGCAGATATAACTTCATTAAAAAGCTTTTTCGCAGTCTTGTAAATATGTAATAACTCTTCTTACCATCAATTTGGCTAATTAAACATTTGCCTTTTTATAATGGAGTAGATTATTAATGGATTGCATCTGTCTTAATCTGTGTTTCAAAGATGCTAATTACAACATAAGCAGCTGAACTGGATGTAAAATCAACCAATTTGGTGGACCTATTCAACAAGCTATAAAGCGTCCATGTAGACTCCATGCTTGTTTTTGCTGCGGATTTCAAAAGTTTTGAAGTACAGACACCGAAAGTCTACACAGACAGAATGTTAAGGGCTGCTGCTGCTTTAATCCACCCAATGCTGCTGCTGTTGCTGACAATAGGCCTGGGCTGAGAAAGAGAAGAGTTTTCAGACCACGTTTAACTTACCACAGCCTACATCACATGGAAATTGTAGAGCGCTACAGGGTGGACAGGGACACACTACAGGAACTCTGCAACCTCTGCCACCCTAGAGCCAGAGCCAACTGAGGTGAACCCATCCCAGTGGAAACTAATGTATGTGTAGCCCTTAGAACCTTAGCTACAGTTATAGCAACAACCACCTCAACCAGAAAACAGAATACACTTCAAAAAGTGTACCACTGAGTCACAAAGGAAGGAGCCGGACACCAAGATATTTTAAGCACTTTCGTTTGATTTAATACTCTCCGAACTTCTTCATAAAATAAATACCTTGTAACAAATCACCCATTTTAAACAAAAAAATCAAAACTACATGTCAAAATCAACCAATGGAGTAAATAAATAAATAATCAAATGAACATAATAAAAGAAATATCCACTGTAAAGAAAGTATAATGTAATGCATCCCTACATACACAAGTACATATACATTCAAAAGTATATGTTAATATATATTTTTTGTATTATGTAATTATAAATGAACCTACAACCTTTCTAAAAGTAATAATTACTTTACACATTAAACACAAGTTATAATTTCTGCATTTGTAAAAAGCACTTAATATCTATGGTCTCGTTGAGACCTGGAAACTGATCAGCACACAATAAAATCTGCCATTTACTCTCCCTACACTCCAACAGAGACTTTAAATCACCACAGAATCCATCTGAAATCACTGTATCAACTACAAAAAATGACGAAGTGTAAGTTACAGTTATCCTTCGGAGACCCACATGGGACATGCTGGGGGTGTAACAGGCATCAGCATCCAGGATCCACCACCAATTTCTGGATGCTATGCTCCAATAAGCCAATGAGCACATATATTTTCCATGTAGTTTTGAGGAGAGGGCCAGCAATATGCAACAGTGCTAGTGGGTAGCACACTACACTGAAGTACTGGGTGCCATAGATTGCATTCATCTAGAAGTGAAGGCACCACCTGGGGAACAGGGTAGAGCTTACATTAACAGAAAGGAAAGAAATTAAAAAAAGCCGAACAAACCAAATAAAATGAAGATGCTGGCAGGCAGAGTCCCAAAAAGCACTGGACATAAGTATAATGTTAAAAACAAGAATTTAATGTTAAATAAAAACAAAAAATAAATAAATTTGTGAGCGCTTTCATTAAACCTGTGTCAGCTTCATCAGACAGGGTTAAAATGCAGAACAACCATATAAATACATGTAAAATCAATCTGATTGGGCAAAGGGAGACTAGCTGAGTAATTACTAAAGTAAAAAATCTCTAATTAACCTCTTAGTCACTAAATTGCAACTACAACTATGTTATCTTAAAAACAGTTGGAACTGATAGTATATATATCTATGAAATAGTTGTGACTGAAACAAAAACTAGAGCAAGTCAGTTTAAAACCTTATACTATTTCTTTAAATCTCATACTTCAAAAATACCTATTGAGAAATTAATACAAGTAAAGTGCTTGTGCCAAAGAGTGTACTTTATGGTATTTTGTTTCTTTCCAGGACTTTTAATTTTAGAACAGGAGTGATGGACGTCCTGTCATTAATTCCAGGCCATTTATCTGCATGTAATAGGATTTGCCACCTAAGCTCCTTTAACTCCAGCTGGAGCCCCCAGGGTTTCTTGTCATTAATGTCTACATGGTCAATTACCATAAACTTATAAAAACTATCAGTTCCAACTGTTTTTAAGATAACATAGTTGTAGTTGCAATTTAGTCACTAAGAGGTTAATTAGAGGTTTTTTACTTTAGTAATTACTCAGCTAGTCTCCCTTTGCCCAATCAGATGGATTTTACATGCATTTATATGGTTGTTCTGCATTTTAACCTTGTCTGATGACGTTAACACAGGTTTAACGAAAGCGCTCACAAATTTATTTATTTTTTGTTTTTATTTAACATTAAATTCTTGTTTTTAACATTATACTTGTATCCGGTGCTTTTTGGGACTCTGCCTGCCAGCATCTTCATTTTATTTGGCTTGTTTGACTTTTTTTCATTTCTTTAGTTTGTTTTCATGGCTTCTAGCAGCATGGCGTTCCCTGGCACATTAACTGTTGACCAAGGGCAAGAAGGAACTGAAACAGAGATCGAACAGCTTACAGCTGTAATAGTGCAACTAGCCCAATGGATGGATCATTTGTATCAACATGTGGGACTTAGCAGTACCAATGTTCCTGAGCATTTGAACTTGCATAGGGAAGCTAGAGAGCAACCAACGAACTTCAACAATACCCCCCACTGCCTTGCTTCCGCCTCACTTCAAGACATAGAGCCGGGACAAGAGAGTGCAACTAGTTTGCACATGTCAAAAGTAAGAGTATCCGAAAGCAGGAGCTTTCATAGCACAGTAGCAGTAGGACTGAAAAGACAAGCACAAGCCTTTAACAAAGATATTCCTCAGCTCAAAGAGTGGTTACAGAATGGAATTTCATTTAATAGAAACATTGTACACAACCCTCCTTCTTTGGAAGGTATGCTCAATGATTTTGATCTTAAGTCATCACTCCAAGAGATTACAACTGGAAAATGCCTACCTAAGGGAATGTACAAAGCTTAAAGTGTTTCCCATAGGTTTAAGAGTGTGGCATTTTCCTACAGGCTTGCAGCATGACTCTGCTCTGTACTGCGACTTAGTCAACCTTTTTGACAAATGTGGGCTTGAATTACTAGAGCTCCTTATTAAGCACAATAATAGTGAACTAGAATTTTTATTTAAAAATCTTGCAACTTTGAATACAGCTATTCGTGATGACCACGAATATAACAGCATGAGATTTGAACACTATAGGATTTATGCGAGTGTAGACCAGCATATTACTAAATTGAAAATTGGTAAATTAAACAAACTGGATAGGGATGTTCAAGACTATGCTAATGGCACAGCCAACCCAAAACCTCCTGGTTCCTATAAAAAATTTAAAGACCCACGTGTGGAAGGTAGAAACCAGCCACCATATCTTCCTGACGTAATGGACAGTAATGAATGTAGGTATGAAGAATCTGATGATGTGACCTTAAATTATGACAAAGAATATCCAGAACTCAGGAGGAGTGAAAGAATCAAAAACAAAAGTCATTACAACAATAAGCAGCAACCCAGGCGGGGTTTCAACCCCAAGCTTTTCAGGGGGCCAGGCAAAAGAACAGAAACTGGAGGGCTTAACTCTTACAGTAGGCCTTTTTGGTGACAGTGCTAATGTTGCTGACGTTTGTATTAATGAATGTATTCAGGCAACTATGGATTTTGAACAGGGAACGAATACGTACCCAGTGGTTCTTAACCACCAGAAAGATTTTTCAGTTTATAATTACTTCACTTTATGTATTAATGAAATCACAGCTGACTTACTTTCCAAGGGAATGAGTTTTGTACCTACTAGAAAATTCAGTGTTATAGATACAATGATGGACCTTAAACTTTGTTTAAGGAAGTTGAGTTTGAATTTATTGTATGGTACTACTCCACAAGTTAATGGTAGTGATGACAGTATTTTTAAAATTAGTTCTACCTACAGCCCCCCTTTACACCCGAAACTTGCACCATATGAAAAAGTACGTGAACTTGATCTATACAATTTAAACAAGAGTAAATACAGGTCAGCTCAGACTCTCTCTAACATGAATCAGAGTGAACGTGACAGTTTATCAGTATTGCAAGAACATGATGTGAGGGTTATGAAACCTGACAAAGGGAGAGGAGTGGTAATTATGGATTCTTCCACATATAACACCAAGATGTTGACCATTCTAGATACAGCAAACTATACAGAGGTGTCCCTTAATGAGTTAAACACTGCATACAGGAAAATTTACAGTCAACTCACAGACATATTTCTAGAGAGAAGGATAGACCTTTCCTTGTACAGTTACTTGAATATTATTAGTCCAAGGATCCCAGTGTTTTTTGGTATCCCTAAAATCCACAAGGGCCTCTCAGATCCTCCTATGAAACCCTTAGTGGATGGAAGGGATTCCATTACCACTGCTTGAGCCCAATTCCTCGACCATGAGCTTAAGAAAATACTGCAAAATGAAAATCAGATTTGCAAGGATTCCTGGACCTTTTTAGAACAGGTCAATAAAACTGATTACAATGTAAAGATATAATGGTCACAGTAGACGTCAAAGACTTGTATGCTGTCATTCCACAAGGAACCGGCCTGGACTGGGTTGGTGATTTATTGTTACAACATAAAGTTAATCAGGAGAAAATTAATTTAATCCTTGAATTGTTAGAAATTGTTTTAAGACATAACTATTTCTCCTTCAGTGACAGATACTTTTTGCAAACTACTGGAGTGGCCATGGGATCAGCTTGTGGTGGGGCATTTGCTAACATGATTATGGCTTACTGGGAGAGGAACTATGTATTTCAGTCTCATTATTATTCTAATGTTAAGCTGTACTATAGGTATCAAGATGACATTTGTTTGACATGGAAAGGGTCTTTTTCTGAACTAGAGGAATTTTTGGGATATCTCAACACAGCTACTACGTTTTTGCAATTCACTTGGGTTATTAACACAGACCACATGGACTACCTTGATGTCCATTTGTATAAAGATGCACACAATGGAAAGTATGCTACTAGAATCCACAGGAAAGAAACCTACTCAAACTCTTTCTTGCCCTACACCAGCTCCCATCCTAAGCACCAAAAGATGTCAGTGGTAAAAGGGCAATTAGTCCGAGCTGCCCGCATGATCTCTGGAGAAGAGGATTTCCTCTTAGAGTGCAGTAATTTAAAATCTATGATTTTAAGGAGGGCTTATCCAGCTGAATTGCTCAATGAGCTTATGAAAGAAGTAACAGAGAAAAGAAGAGCAGGTTACTTCAAGCCCATAGTAGGTGAACAAGCATCAGATGACAGCTCACTTCAAGTTGAGCTGGGGAGACCTGAGCTGAGCAAGAGCCCATTCCTTAGATCAATGGTGCTCGCATTCAACTCTGACTCATACAACCTGATGTCAATTTTTACAAAAATTGGGACATCTTGATGGAGGACTTGGACATCAGGACTCATTTAGGTGAAAGACCAATAGTTACATATAGGAGGGGTTTAAATTTGAAAGATCTTCTAAGGAAAGGATGTACTTATATTACAACTGATCATGTAGGGATGCACACATGTGAGTCTTGTAATTGGTGCCACAAAGTTAAAACAGGGACTAAATTCACAGTAAACATCATGAATTTTCATATAAAAGGGAAATATAATTGCCATTCTAAGGCAGTTGTCTACATGGCCACGTGATCAATGCCTAGCATTTTATGTAGGCAAAACAGAAAGAAAATCTAGTGCCAGGATTTATGAATACAACTATGTCATAAGAAAGAACAACACAAACAATGCACTAGCCAGGCAAATTCAAGATAACACTGGCCATAACTTTAGGTTTATGGCAATTGACCACATAGACATTAGTGACAAGACACCCTGGGGACTCCAGCTGGAGTTAAAGGAGCTTAAGTGGCAAATCCTATTACATGCAGATAAATGGCCTGAAATTAATGACAGGATGTCCATCATCCCTGTTCTAAAATTAAAAGCCCTGGAAAGAAACAAAATACCATAACGTACACTCTGGCACAAGCACTTTACTTGTATTAATTTCTTAATAGGTATTTTTGAAGTATGAGAGTTAAAGAAATAGTATAAGGTTTTAACTGACTTGCTCTAGTTTTTGTTTCAGTTTTACTATTTCATAGACGTATGTATATGCTAATATATTTATAAAAACTATCAGTTCCAACTATTTTTAAGATAACCTAGTTCTAGTTAAAATTTAGTCACTAAGAGGTTAATTAGAGTTTTTTTTTTTACTTTAGTAAGTACTCAGCTAGTCTCCCTTTGCCCATTCAGATGGATTTTTCATGTATTTATATGGTTGTTCTGCATTTTAACTTTGTCTGATGAAGTTAACACAGGTTTAACGAAAGTGCTCATGAATTTATTTATTTTTTTGTTTTTATTTAACATTAAATTCTCCTTTTTAACATTAAGCCGCAGTGGTGCAGCGGTAGCATTGTTGCCTCACAGCAAGAGGTTCTCCCGTTTGATTCTCAGCAGGACCATCTTCTGTGTGGAGTCTGCATGTCCTCACCGCGGTTGAGTGGCATTCGAAAGACATGTAGAATGGGCTTGCCTTCATTGAAGGTTGGGCATCAAGCTAGCACTTTGGCACCCATAAAAAAAATCTACTGCCAATCATTAGCAGACCGGAGTTCCACTATGGCGACCCCTAACTGGGAAAAGCTGAAAGAAGAACAACAACAACTTGTGTCCGGTGCTTTTTGGGATTCTGCTGCCAGCATCTTCATTTTATTAACAGAAAGGAATAACACTGTATCAACTGGCAAGTCTTGTGTAATGCCAAGGGAGTCATCTTGAACCCTGGCAGTTACCATGACTCACATCCATATCTGGCACACCTCTCAACTGTAGCAGATGTTTGCTAGGGAGGGATATCCTACAGGGTCATTTACTGGGGGGTGCAGGCTATGTATTGGAACTGTGGCTGATGACACCCATCAGAAATGCACACACATCCATGGAATAATGCAGTAATGAGGCACATGCTCAAACCAGAACTGTTATAGAGCATGTGTTTGGGCTGCTGAAGTCATGGTTCCAGTGCCTATATACATATGGGGGAGCTCTGCAGTACAATCCATGGACATGTACAGAAATCTTCATAGTATGTCCCATGCTACACAACATAATCCTGAGAAAACAGCTGCATCAGGATCAGCAAGGGGAGGAGGCAGACATCCCACCACCAATGCCAAGGTCACCACAGCCACAGGCAGATGAGTCAGAGGGGGAACCACCAGCTGCTGTGAGTGTAGGCAAATATAGGCATATTCAGTATGCCCTTGCATTGGCTAAGAAACAACACATAGCACACTCACTCACCACATAGCCTAAACCCTTCCTCCTATTCATATACATATAATTACAGTAATGCCAGGCAACTCACACAACCTTTACCTACTCATGGATTGGCTGTATATTGCTTGTACATGGAACAAACAAACTGCTGAAAACACAAGGCAACCCCAATGGCAAAAAAAGCAGGAAACAGTTGATTCACTCTATCGATTTAATGTAGAATAAAGACACAATGTACATGAAGAGCTTTTCATCTCGTAGATACAACGACTTCTTCAGATGTAAAAAGCCACATTTAAAAAAGTTTTAAATACCAGTAATACCTAGTCATGTGGTCCCAGTCCACCCAATAGAAGTTACCCGTGACTGAAGTTTTGAATTAAGGTGACAAAACACCTTTCATTGTGATGTTGTTATCTACAAAAGCACTTTTCACCACAAATTTTACTACATTGTACACAACAAATTGGTACCTAGTACCATTACTACTTATAAAAACAGCTGTGCTAATAATATTATGGCATATCCTTGTATTTCATCACTTGGTACAGTAAACATGTAAAAGGTGGGAGATTTGTACATAAATTACCTTAACATGAGACAACAAGGACTAATTTGACTTATATGTGCCCATTAGTAAGTAGTAGGCCTCAGGCATCAAAGATTCACGCAGTCGTACCTCTCAAAAGTATTGATGATCATTGCATGCCCTCAGTTTAGCACCATGCCTTTGCACTAAAAAATAATTAAAACAATACATTAGAAAGCAACGACACACATTGCAGTTTCAGAATTTACAACCTTCACAAGATCAGACAGCAAGCAGGTTGCAAAACAGAGTAAAAAGAGCAACATATCCTTGTTTGTGCCATAGCAGTAACTCACCTTTGCTCCCCCACCAAAAGAGCATTCTGTGCTTTTGTGCCATGCAACCTGCCCTTCAGTTGTTGACAACTGCATATCATATAATTCCCACTTAATATCCTCACACATTTTAAGGCCAATGATATAGAATGGCTTACACACTGCATGTCTTAAAGTACTGGTCAGAAAAGTGATGAATGACCAAGAAACACAGAAAGGTAAGACAGAGCTGTACATTTGCAAGCAATAATCACAGGAGGTTGTGTGATCACTAAGTGCTCTACATCCAAATATAATAAATGTGGAAGTAATTTCTGGTTTGATATCTGTGTACATTCTGTTGCAATTTGTTGTGTGAAGAATGGCTTTATTTCTTTCCTGCAAAGCTGCTGCTGTAGTAAAGAGGGATAAGGCACCCATCCTGTGTTCTAAAGGTATAATTACAGTGAGAGGTCTAATGCAAACCTATGCAGAAATATCTTGTATGTAGTAACATTTTGTAGTGTGTATGTCATAGGTTGCTTTTCCTCATTTCTAGTATTTCTCCCTTTTTTAATTTTTTTTTGCTAGTGTTTATGTGATGCTGCCCTTAGCGCAAACAGGGTTGAGTCTGCCTATCTCTTTTACGCGAAGTGCAGCAGTGTGCAAACTGGAACACCCAGAAATCAGAAAGGACCCAGACAGCAAAAAAGAGAAACCAGTTGCATTCAGTTAATACTGTTGTACATCACACAAAACTGCTAAGTGACATTGTGCTGCGTTTAACAGCAACACCTCAACAATAAATACTAAGATGAGGAATATCATGTAACTAATCATGTGGCTGCAGTTGTTAAGTGCAGTGCCGGAGTCCAGGTGGTCTGGAGTTCTAGTACAGGGAGTGAAACATTTGTTTTACTGTTGTGACATTGCAGTTTATAGCAGTGAATCATTGCATAGATAAGTGTTTTTTCAACCTTCTTGTGGCAACAGGCGCATACCTCTCAATCGTACAGAATAACTCAGTATTACCCAGTTTTGAGGGCAAAATAGAAGGGTGCCATGAATTCCCGAGTGGCCCCTTCAAATCCCAATTTTTTTTATTTACAATATGTAGTTACCATTGATGTCATTACACATTGCCAGCACATCAATGTGCAGGGGCGTGCGTGATGATGTCAGTGTCATGAGACAGTGTCTGATTAGAAGCAGTAATGAGTTTTAAGGGAGAGCTGGAATTTTACCAGTTTTTCTAATGCTAGTCTAGAAAATTGCTCAAAAGAAAAGGTGTATACTGCTCAGTGATAATAGAAATAATTACATTTTTTTCTTTAATGCATGTGAATTTGGGCTTGTAGAAAGTAATCGTCTGTTTTAAATTGTTGCTTTTACTATTAATGAATAGTTACATTTTGAAAAAATATTTCACACTAAATGTTTACAATTTAGTTCCATGTTTAAGTAATAAATATTGTTAGAATGTATAGCAAGTTGGCACCCTTTGAAACAGTACTTAGACTATACACTGCAGAAGAACATAGTTGTGCAGCAGGTGATGGGGATTATTCCGATTAGTAGTATTTTGCTAAAAAGCAACACCCTTGAAATGAAAGCAGAGTTCACTTCTGTATTTTTTAAGCCCCTTCCAAGCATCCTTCATGTGCTTTGTCAATGCATTGTACTGGGATCGGGAGCCACTCAAGTACTTCAGAACAGAGCTTGCACATACGCTAATAAATGTGTACAGTAGCATGGCAGAAGCAGCAAGAATTATGATTTCTCCAGGTTATTTGTGGTAAGTAAACTGCTACATTTCTGTATGGAGGGTTCATTAGTTGAAAGTTGGCTTAGGGGGAGGTAGGGGACTTCAAACTGTACTCAGAACTCCTAGTTGAACTAGCCCAGTCACTTTGTATAGAAGTTTGGCCACAGATAACTGTTCTCTTGTTCTGTGGAACAACAGAGCCATCCCTGAGACTGTCATGGCCAGTGATCTGGGAGATTATTAGAAATGCATAAATATGGCATTAAAAATATACTGTATAACACACAAAGGAGCCACACCAAACCGGAGAACGAACCCACCCAAAAATAAAGAATCACTATTATTAGTTACTCCAAAGTTTCCATTTTTTTTTGGGCAGTGTTTTGTAATTTTATTAAGTTTATTTTATTTGTATTTTATGAACTCTTTGGAACTCAGAAACTGGCTTTGGATAAAAATATACTATGTTTAATTTGTGAAGGTGTTGTATCAAGTTAGCTGCCCAGATTTGTTTTTTGTTGTCTTTATTTTAAGGATGGATGGGCTTGGGAATGTGCTTCTGTGTAATAGTTTTACGTGATCTAGTAGTGTAAAGAGAAATGTGCTGAATGTAAACAACAAGGCTGAAGAAAAGCATAGCTTCCCATGGGTTCTTACTTAACAAAACACAGATAATTATGAATTTGGCAGCTTAGGTCATATATAACTTTGTTTTATTAAGAGTTGAGTCTGTTACAGAGCTTTCTTTACCATTTGGTTAGTTTGATGACTAACTCTGTTGACGGCGTATTTTCATGTGCTTGGAACTCTTGCCAATGGCAGCACTGATGTTGCTGTTTTAAAGTTAACTGCACATTCTATTATGTAGTCTACTACTGGTGGGAGGTGAAGCAGTTTAAGGCTGTTTGTCATGAAATGTCAACACTACTTGCTTGTGTGGTACACTAAAGTTGTAATTCTACACGTGTACTTTCCATTAAATTTAAATCATCCTGTAATCACCTAACCCCAAAAGTCACATTTAAAGGTTAAGCTAATATGTGTGTCTTTAGAGCAATTTGTTATAACCATTTTTACTGAAATCTTAAAATGTAGCAACAGTGATTTCACTTTGGTTGTAGTCTCAATGCATGACATACTAATGCAGTGGTTTTAACAGTTATTTTCATGGTGTGCTAGGATTTCTGCTGGGATAGAGCATACAACAGTACTATTGCAGAACTGTAAGGCAATTCATCAGATTTATACATAGTGTTAAATACCAAAGTTTGGGAGGGGTGCTTGGGTGTGATAAACTGAATGTTTTACTCTTAACTTCCAAGCTATTCTGTTATGACTCAGAACTATTTTTCATCATTAAAACTTTTTATCATACCTCTTAACACAAGAAATCTGGACAGAAATAAGGGAGGGGGAGTGGTGGTGGGTGGGGGGAAGGTCAAAGGATCCAAAATAGAGACAGGTTATAAATATCGCTGTTTTAAACTTAGTTGCTAGAATAACAGGCTTTGTATTGGCATGCATTTTTCTGAAGAATATGACATCTGAAACTTATATGTCTATTATAATTTAATTACTTAAATTCTCAACAATTTGCCAGAAAACTACATGTTTTAAGAGGAACAGATCAAAATATGCAAGTCTGGACAGTTGAGAGGTATGCTTTTTGTGCTCACTATGTTTTTGATTGATTTAGCATGTAAATAACATTGGCACAGACAGTCTGTCAACTGTCCTTGGTTTTAAAGTATACATCTCAAAACTATCCTTGGTTTTACCTCATGTCATCACCCTGTCACTGGTAATTTTTTTTTTATTTCCTGATGAAAAGTGGAGGACTGTAGTCAGTCATGTTGGGCACTTAACTTTCAAATGTTCAATTTTTCCCACACTGTCCAGATTTTTGCCTCACTCATAATAAAATATATAAAGCAAAATGCAGACCTCTCCATATGAGCCTGTTATTGGGAGTTGGCAAACATTCTAAATTGTTCTGGTTATATTTTGTATTGTTTGATATTTTGTCTGTTCTTCAATTTTTGTTTGAATGTTGGTATCCAAAAATTCCACTGGAGTGGGTGGGGTTACATAATTATGTATGCAGATTTTATGTTAATCAGCATCCAGATTTTTGATCAGTTGTTCCCACGTTTCATAGGCCTTTGTAAAGATTTTTGATGTTTGCAGGTTGAGAGATATAAACAGGCGTAAGTGTAGAACTACTGTACACATGGTCCTGGGTTCAAATACAGCATATTCCATATATCTTTAATGTTCTACTTCCCATTATAGTTACTCATAGTTATAACAACTGACATATAGTGTTTCTATGTAGTGCCCATTTATTATCAAATGTATGACTGTGGGTAAACTGTGTACTATATTCCTGTAAACATTCCTTCCATCAGGAGTGGCATGGCCTTCTCATTTGACTAAGACTCTTATACACCTGCCCATACATCAAATAACCTTGAAATTGCATTGCTTGCCACTGTTGCACATCACTTACCATCACACATCACGGAACACCATGTTTGCTTAATGGTGCGCGGTGCTTACCATTTTCAAACAGTGTGCACATTCCCAGTAAATGCGATAACTGGAAATTGGAGGGATACCATCAGTCTCCATTGCTCTTGATCTGTAGTAGATATGACAGGAGTTTGTGGTGAGGGTCTGAAATTTAGGGCTCAGAGATTGGGTATGCAGGAGTCCAAGAGTTTTGTTGGACTCCTAATGTAAGAACACAGTGTGAAGCCGGTGCAGGAGGACTATTCTGGGAACCGGTTTAAGACAGAGGCTTGGGATAGTTTGGCATGCTCTGTGACCAATGCTACAGTATCCCCTGCACTGCTGAACACTGTAGACACCACTACAGTGACCTCTGAAGGAGAAAGGGGGTACCCCTTGATACTTGGTTCGAGGAATTTAGGGTGGAGGGCATCCCACAGATGTGTAAGTATATGTCTTAAAAGCTGAATATAGACAAGACTGGTATTCATAATGGTGTTCTGCTCTGTTCTGTTTTTTCCACAGCTGCGACTGAGAGAGACTGCAATATTAGGACTCATTCTGCTAGTTTGGTGAGGATGAAGGAAGCATGTGGTATATATGCAAAAGAAGAGTACTGTTATTGTACCATTAAAAGTTAAAGATAGCTTACTTGGTATTTTATACAGATGTATCAAATTCAGGATGCATATCTCGACTGTAAAAGCAAGTATGCATACATTAGTCTGTAGCACAAACAAAGCTAGCTTGTTTGGTATTTGTACAGTTGTATCAAATTGAACATGCATATTCCAGATGTAAACACTATTTACCAGTGTGGGGGATACCAGTGGCACTGGTCACTGTAAAAGCAAGTATGCATATATTAGTCTGTAGCACAAACCAAGAGTGCAATATTAGACTTTAGTCAGAGGTGGTGGGTTCAAATACCACACTTCACAACTATACAATAACTCTTAATTCTTTAGTTATGTGTAACTTAAAGGTTTAAAGTGAAAGCTCTATACCAGTGGCACACATGCCCTGCTGTAAATTGTAATCTGGATAACCGGAAGACACATATGTACAACATATGCATATATAAAGAAGTACTGGCTGCAATGTGTAGCATAGTGTGCATCCATTAGGAGCTGCTAGTCTTATAAGTAATAAGTTATCTGTTAGGGGGTGGTATTTTAAGAGTAAAAGTTAAGATAATAGTGTCAAATAATGGTATTAATTGCTTTGTATGTTAAATATTAAAGTAGTAATCATATCTTTTTTCTCTCACCGCAATCCTTATCTATTTTATTTATTTATTTTTTGTTTTATTTCATTGTGTTGTCAAAAATGTGTCTGTCATCTATGTGTACCATACCACGAAATGCTCCACAGCACAACAGGGTAGGCCTGCCCCACAGGATCCACCTGCCATGGCACCATTGCCCAGAATGTCTAGGACCCCATGTGGCTGCAACACCTCTGCTACCCCTGCACTAACTGCCCCCTCAGGTAGTTCTGTCCTGGAGGATAGGCCAGTGGATCCCTCCGGGAGCAATAGCAGGGGTGGTAAGTTTATCACCTACTCTGAACTGCCAGGGATGATGCATAGGGTTGTGCACTGCACTGTTGGTGCACAGCTATGCCAGATGGAGGGGCTGCTCTACCTCATTTTACCTATGACCAGGAGGAGGAGAGGCAGATGTCAAGCACTCCAGTCAGTAGTGGAGTGAAGTGACAGTGATGACAGTCCTGTGGGTGAGGACTCGATTCTCACTGTCAAACAGCTTGACATCCATGGGTCATGCATGTCACCACCCTTACCCCATCCATGGTGTCCACTGACCTCTTGTGTCCATCACCATCCCTGTGTCTTGTCTGTCTGCAATTGCTTCCTCACCTACCCAACATATCAGATGTAGACATACCTACGTCCCTTCCCCAACATTCCTCTCTCTCTCTCCAAAAGAAAATGAGCATCTGTCCCACAAAACAAAAAAAAAATTGTCCCATATATAGCTTTTCATTTCATACATGCCTTCTTGACACACTTGATTCGGTCCAGTTAGATATACAACATGATTGTGTTGTGGTCACACCCCTTTCTGAAGGTGAAAGTCCAAATTCAGCAAATGTTGTGCATATATTATCAGTTTTTGCTGTTGAAGAAATGGATAGCTATGATTCTTTCCTCCCTCCGTCCTGCACACTCCTGTATCACTTTCCATTTATTCCCTCTGCATTATCCTCATTTCACTGCTGTCTTATCTTCCCATTTTCTTTTCTTTAATGCATTATTGCATGATGGTGTGCATCGCATACCAATGCATAGCAACAGTATTATTAAAAACTTAAAAGTATTAGATACAGTTGTATTCAAACCCAGTACCATCTGGCACCAAGAAGGAACGTATCCTTGCATTTAGTGCATTAACACTTACTGCCACAGACTCAGTTAATTAGCAGGTCTATTCCACGGACTGAATATTAATTATCAGACTTTAGCAATGCTGGAGAAAAAATGGATCCCTTCACTTTTTGGGCGCATTCCTCACCAACAGTGAGTGGCGGCAAAAGCTGTGGTTACCCACAAGCATTGCCACTTAACTCTGTCAGTGCATTATCACTCTGTAATGAAAAGTATTTTAAAGTATTAGATACACCTGTATTCAAACCTAGTACCCTCTGGCTCAAAACAAGAATGTATCAATTCATTAACGTGCTGCCACATAGTCAGTTAAGCAGATGTGTTTCCTAGACTCAGTACTAACTGTAAAACTTTAGCAATGCTTACACTGGAACGGTTACATGACCTTTCCTTATTTACTAATCATTTTTAAGTTCTTCCTTTTGCTTGTCACACAATGCCAGGCAAACAGGAGAAGCATAGCATTCCTCCATTTCCCATAATTGTGCAAAGCACAGCATCGCACAAATGCGGCAAAAGAAAATGGAAATAAAATAAAAAATTGACAGAGACAGCACAATTTGCCAACATATGAAAGGTGGTTGGATGTTAATTAAACAGAACCTGTGAACTGTGCACTGCTTAATTGCATTTCCAACCTTGACAGACCAACATGTAACACTCTGTAAGTCTAACCTGCCACACACCCCTGATGTAAGTATTCACAGTTGCCATCCAGTAAACACAAACATTGAGGCAGTGCCTGCATAATGTTTACATCCCTACATGGATCTAGTTTTTTGGGATTCAGTGATTTTAATGATTTCACACCTCATCTGCATCTTCACGGTGCTGACGGCCCTGAATCAACACAGTTGGTAACTGTGTAGCTAGGGAAACTGAAGGGGAGCCGAATGTTGAATGGAGGATATAAGTTTGGGATTAATCTACACAAAGAAGTACTGCTTTTTACATGGATATGTGATTTTCTGACAAAACATTGCCCAGTCATTAAAGACTTTAGTCAGAAAATAATGACAGACATTTGTGTTTCAGATTTCATACCCTAAGTAAAATTCATGCTAACACAAAACCTGTTATTCTATCAACTTTCTAAGTTTGTAAGCACAATATTTAAAAATTCTCCCTATTTTTCAACCTTTTCCCCCATCACTTATGGCTCTGTCCATATTGTCTTGTCCTAAGAGGTTGAGAGGTATGCTCTGCATTACTGTGCTGTTCATTTGGGGGAAGGGCACTGAATCTCCATTTCTATTCTTAAGCCCTCTTACTTTAGCAACTTTCTAAGTTAATAAGAGCAATATTTAAAATCCGCCCCTATTTTTGGCCCTTTATCCCCCCATTATTGATGGCATTAAGAGGTTGAGAGGTATGCTGTATTCGAAACGTTTTCAAATACAGATGGCTCACCAGTATGGAATTTACACAACTGATTTCTGGCTTGTTGAATTGCTCTGTGTCTCCTGGGTCGATTAGCATGCTATTCAGCTGCTTATGCACAGTGTTTAACTCCTTTTTGCAGAGGTGCATGCCTCTACACGGAGTTTACTGAATTTAAATTTTCCTACAGCCTTGTACACATTGAGCTGCAATGTGGGCATGCTGAAAAAACACCATGTACACGTTATTGAATCCCCCTGCTAAAGTGTATTTTAACTACAATGGCAAAAGACTGCACTATAACAATTGTTCAAGTTTGCTGGATGGCATCACTGAATAAATATATCTTTCCAGTAAGCAGCACATGTTATTCATGATACAGTCATGGATAAGTATTAGTGAATTCGACATCAGGAGTTATGAATAGGTAGAGGTAGGTGGAGACTGATGATAATGGGCAGTTCTCTTCAATTTAAAATATTAAAAAGAAGATTTTCATTCATTAGTTCACTGATGCAATAGATTTAGCAGAAGCCTTGGCTGTATAGATTGTATTCTGCCAAGGATATAACAGCCTGTGAGTCTACCAAAGCCTTAGGCTCCTTCCACACACACACCCAGGCTGCTGGTTTTATGAGCTCCTGAGTGGAGCAAACAAGCAGTCTGGGATTGAAAAGCTTCACTGTTTTATTGCTGCCTATAAAAAGTGCTTCTTTGCTGGGCTTCAGAGACTTGATGGTCACTTACAGTCATCCACTGCTGACCAGAGAAATTCACTTTAGATGAAACTTCCTATAATGTATTTTTTTTCTGAAAAATGTAATGTTTTTATGAAAATGACTAATTCTTTTCAGTTTTGTATCGGTAATGTAACTTGTCATTTGACAAGACAGTTTACTTTCTTCTTGTGCACGTTTTGTGCTGAAACATGTAAGCGTTTGATTGGCACTGCTGAGTTTTATTGTGGGTAAGTGTATGCTGTAAATATTATTGTCACTGACACAAATTAGCTCCAGTAGCTGGGAATAATACAGTAGATATAAAAAGTTTACACACCCCTGTTAAAATGTCAGGTTTTTGTGATATCAAAAAATGTGACCACAATAAATCATTTCAAAACCTTTCCCACCTTTAATATGACCTGTAACCTGTACAATTCAATTGAAAAACAAACAAATCTGTTAGGGGAAAAAATATAAAAAATAAAAATCATACAATGCGCTGGTTGCATAAGTGTGCTCACCCTTAAATTAATACTTTGTTGTGTGCACACCCTTAAACTAATAAATTACAGCATTCAGTCTTCTTGGGTACGCACCTGCCATCAATAAAGAGACTCTAATTAACCCCAAATAAAGTTCAGCTGTCCTAGTAGGATTTTCCTGACATTTACTCAGTTGCCTGCTGCAGCATAGGCCATGGTTCGCAGAGAGCTTACAAAGCATCAAAGGGATCTCATTGTTGAAAGGTATCAATAGAAGGGAACAAAAAAATTTCCACAGCATTGGATAAACCATGGAACACAGTGAAGACATGTATTAAGAAGTGGAGATAATATGGGACAACAGTGACATTGCAAAGAACTGAACGTCCCTCCAAAATTGATGAAAAGATAAGATGAAAACTGGTCAGGGAGGCTGCCAAGAGACCTGCAGCAACACTGAAGGAGCTGCAGGAATTTCTGGCAAGTACTGGTTGTGTACTACATGTGACCACAATCTCTTGTATTTTCCATATGTCTGGAATATGGGGTAAGGTTGCAAGATGGAAGCCTTTTCTTAAATGGAAAAACATCCAGGCCCAGCTAAAATTTGCAAAACAATACATCAAGTCTCCCAAGAGCATGTGGGAAAATGTGTTATGGTCTGATGAGACCAAGGTTGAACTTTTTGGCCACAATTCCAAAAGGTACGTTTGGCACAAAAACAACACTTCGCATCATCAAAAGAACACCATCCCCATGGTGAAGCTTGGTGGTGGCAGTATCATGCTTTGGGGTTTCTTTTCTTTAGCTGGAACTGCAGTTTTAGTCAAGTTGGAGGGAATTATGAACAGTTCCAAATACCTTTCACTTTTGCCCCAAAACCTTCAGGCATCTGCTAGAAAGCTGAAAATGAAGAGGAATTGCACCTTTCAACATGACAATGATCCAAAGCATACATCCAAATCAACAAAAGAATGGTTTCACCAGAAGAAAATTAAAGTTTTGGAATGGTCCAGCCAGAGCCCAGACCTAAATCCAATAGAAAATCTGTGGGGTAACCTGAAGAAGGCTGTGCACAAGAGATACCCTCGCAATCTGACAGATTTGGAGGGCTTTTGCAAGGAAGAGTGGGCAAATATTGCCAAGTCAAGATATGTCATGCTGATAGACTCCTACCCAAGAAGACTGAATGCTGTTATAAAATCAAAAGGTGCTTCAGCAAAGTATTAGTTCAAGGGTGTGCACACACAACAAAGTATTAGTTTAAGGGTATGCACACTTATGCAACCAGCATATTGTAAGTTTTTTTTATTTTTTATAATTTCCCCTAACAGAGTTTTGTTTTTCAATTGAATTGTATATGTTATAGGTCACATTAAAGGTGGGAACATTTTTGAAATGATTTATTGTGGTCTCATTTTTTTATATCACAAAAACCTAGCATTTTAACAGGGGTGTATAAACTTTTTATATTCACTGTTTATTGCTTTTAGCCAAACCATGGAACGACATATTCATTCCATGGTTCTGCCTTCTAGTAGTCCCAAAAAAGAGGAATTAGAAGGACCCCTTGTTCTCATATGCACTGGGGAGTGGGGTATCACATTTCTTTACAGGGAGCTCAGACTCTGTCGCAGCTGGTAGTGGGTGACTTTGCTGTTGCCATTACTGGTTCTTCAGACCATTTACTTTTTTTTCTCCAACTTCTTCTGTTATAGCCTCTTCAGCCACCATGGACTGGGAGTCAGTCACATTTTCTGCAGCTGTTCATCTACCCTTGCTGAGAATGGAATATCCAATAATTGTTGTTTTCAGAGGAGGGTGCGGGGATTGCATCCCTGTATTGCCACGCTAAGACACTTGGTCTCCAGGGTGAAGTGCCATCCATGAGTCAGTTCCCTTTTAGGGCTATCTCTATAAAAAGAGACAGAAAACTAGACATCTGTCTTCTTCAGACACTGTTTCTACTGATAACGAAAAGTTTATTGAATTGACTCAAAGTGGTATAGCAAGGTTTAACCTTTAAAGATTAACTGGAATTTCAGTTGGTGAAACAAGCCAGTTTCCTCAATTTCTAAGTATTCCCTGTCTGATTTTTTTTTAATTTTATTTATTTATTGACATTTAAAAATAGTAAAGCAGCGATGTAGAATGCCAACCAAAATCGCTCTCCCAACACAACAACAATCTGCTAATGTCCTCTACACGGGCAATGATATACGAGCTCCACACCTGTGATATCCAAAAGGTTTATTGCACAAAAAACGTTATGAGTCAAATAATTTATTAAATTCATTTTTAACTTCACTGGTTAATTCAATTCCCATAGGTGCCTTATAAAAGCGTAAACCCATAGGTACTATATTGGTATTAATACATTGTGACAAATATGCATTGTCTACCTTAATAGCATTCAGCTTTTTCCCAAACAAATATATCAAATCCTTCAATGTTCCCTTTGATTTGTTGGGATTAAATTGCTCATTGACTTTAGTATTACAAACATTATCAAAAGCACAGTGAGAATCGAAAAAGTTTTTTAAAAAATCTTTCTTTCTTTCCTGTATATTACCATTCTTCATTTCGTCTTTACAAATGTTAGCAGAAACAGTACCTTTGTTACTGATGTCATTGGCATTGGTGTGAGAGTATGTCCGCAGTCGCTGACTGTTCTTTGGCTTGGTACCTGGCTGTTTGGCCTCTTCTGTAAGGTTGCCAAAAGAAAAATCAGAAGTGAAATCCGTAGCGGCAAGCCTGCTACCGCTAGGTTCTGCTCTACTAGGCATAACAGGTAAATCAATACCTTCACCGTTTTGTTGCCTCCGTTCCTGTCCGTTAGGTATTTCTGGAGAGGAGGTAACGATGTTCAATCCTTCCTTAGGAGTTGTCCTCCTGTCTATGTGGTCTAGTCAATCCATATGCCCATGTCCAAAAGTTCTCATCTGAATATCACAGCTGCATTTGAATTGTTGTGACCGGCAGCTTCATTAGCCGTGTCACTATTAAACAATTCACCCTTGCATATCCCCGCAGCTGTAAGCAGATTAAAGAGTTTGCTTACTTCGCGCCTGAGCATGGAAACTTCCGAATGAAGTTCCTTAAGTTCATCTCTCTGTCTGGGCATAAGAGCTTCTGTCGTGTGTGGATTCCATGGAACATACTGGACATACTCTCACACCAATGCCAATGACATCAGTAACAAAGGTACTGTTTCTGCTAACATTTGTAAAGACCAAATGAAGAATAGGAATATACAGGAAAGAAAGAAAGATTTTTTAAAAAACTTTTTCGATTCTCACTGTGCTTTTGATAATGTTTGTAATACTAAAGTCAATGAGCAATTTAATCCCAACAAATCGAAGGGAACATTGAAGGATTTGATATATTTGTTTTGGAAAAAGCTGAATGCTATTAATGCTATTAAGGTAGACAATGCATATTTGTCACAATGTATTAATACCAATATAATACCTATGGGTTTACGCTTTTATAAGGCACCTATGGGAATTGAATTAAACAGTGAAGTTAAAAATTAATTTAATAAATTATTTGACTCCTAACGTTTTTTGTGCAATAAACCTTTTGGATGTCACAGGTGTGGAGCTCATATATCACTGCCCATGTAGAGGACATTAGCAGATTGTTGTTGTGTTGGGAGAGCGATTTTGGTTGGCGTTCTACATTGCTGCTTTACTATTTTTATTTGGTGGACTGAACGTCTTTTATTAAGTTGTTTGTTCCATGGAATCCATACACGACATTTCAGGAGCTCTTACGCCCAGACAGAGAGATGAACTTAAGGAACTTTATTCAGAACTTTCCATGCTCAGGGGCGAAGTAAGCAAACTCCTTAATCGGTTTACAGCTGCGGGGATATGCAAGGGTGAATTGTTTAATAAGTGACACGGCTAATGGAGCTGCCGGTCACAATTCAAAATGCAGCTGTGATATTCAGATGAGAACTTTTGGACATGAGCATATGGATGGACTAGACCAAATAGACAGGAGGACAACTCCTAAGGAAGGATAGAACATCGTTACCTCCTCTCCAGAAATACCTAATGGACAGGAACAGAGGCAACACAACGGTGAAGGTATTGATTTACCTGTTATGCCTAGTAGAGCGGAACTTAGCGGTAGCAGGCTTGCCGCTATGGATTTCACTTTTGATTTTTCTTTTGGCAACCTTACAGAGGAGGCCAAACAGACAGGTACCAAGCCAAAGAACAGTCAGCGACTGCGGACATACTCACACACCAATGCCAATGGCATCAGTAACAAAGGTACTGTTTTTGCTAACATTTGTAAAGACCAAATGAAGAATGGGAATATACAGGAAAGAAAGAAAGATTTTTTAAAAAACTTTTTCGATTCTCACTGTGCTTTTGATAATGTTTGTAATACTAAAGTCAATGAGCAATTTAATCCCAACAAATCAAAGGGAACATTGAAGAATTTGATATATTTGTTTTGGAAAAAGCTGAATGCTATTAATGCTATTAAGGTAGACAATGCATATTTGTCACAATGTATTAATACCAATATAGTACTTACGGGTTTACGGTTTTATAAGGCACCTATGGGAATTGAATTAACCAGTGAAGTTAAAAATAAATTTAATAAATTATTTGACTCATAATGTTTTTTGTGCAATAAACCTTTTGGATATCACAGGTGTGGAGCTCATATATCACTGCCCATGTAGAGGACATTAGCAGATTGTGTTGGGAGAGTGATTTTGGATGGTGTTCTACATCGCTGCTTTACTATTTTTATTTGATGGACTGAACGTCTTTTGTTAAGTTATTTATTGACATTTGATTATCAATTAGGTAGAAGCACATTTTCATTGGAGACCTAGGGAGAAAAGCTTTAAATTGTTACAAAACATTTTAAGAACAATCATTTTCAATTGTTAGAAATAAAACAAAAACATCTGCAGTTTAAATAATTATAACAAATTAAGCATAACATAAAAAGATTGGTTTAGAATCAGTATACTTACTATTACTTGTTAGTAGCCTGATTAAATTTGTCTGCTATCCTAAGCATCTTAGTTTTGGTTTTAGCACTTGTGCTTCAGGCCAGTTATTTTACATTTAGGGTTTTTGTAGACAAACCCTTATCAAACCCTGCTCTCCATAAGTCTGCCAAGTATTCAGAGCACTATGTCTGAACAATTCCCATTAGTTTCCCCTCTGGTTGACATGGGCATACTGAGACAGTGTAGCAACTGCCTCATGTTCACAGATAGTCCCCTTCTCCTAGCACATAATTCTTCTACTTGCGAGAGATGCAGCTACATCAGTAAGCTGGAATCCATGCTCTCTCACACCACAGTCAATTCACCTGACAAAGAGGAGACTGCCAGTACAAGCACCACACCACCCACATAACAGAGCCACACACCCACCTATGTAGGGGTCCTCAACAAAAACTTACCTAAAGAACAGAGACCCCCAAAACACACTCATAAACATTCCACACACAATGACAGTCCCATCACATGAAGTATTCAACACACCAGTGTCTCACAAACATAGACCAGTAGGTATAACAATAAACCAACGCAGCCCATAAGGCATTATAATAAACCAAACATACTAGTCATTGGTGACTCAATAGTCAGACACACTAATGTCTCCCCTCACCTGGCTCAACAAAGAGAAGGTCACAGTCAGCTGTTTGTCAGGCACTAGAATCTGCCACATCATGCACGCACTTGTCTTTCCACAACAGGTACAAATATGACTCTGTCATTGGCCATGTTGGTGTGAATGACTTGAGACATACCTCCCTGGACTATATGAAGAGAGACATGATTGAGCTTTCAGAAAATGTGCTCCAGGCAGGTGTGACCCCAGCCCTGAGCAGTATCCTACCTTCACCAAGAATGATTCCACAATACCAACAAAAAATGATTGACTTCAACAATTGGCTTAGTTTCTGGTGTCTTTCCAAAGAGATCCAGTATCTGTCTGCCTGGGATGACATGGTTGACAAACCTCATTGTTTTGCCAGAGATGGCCTCCACTTGTCACCCCTGGGGTTCTGGATCTTGGCCAAGGCTCTTGCCTCCCCATTGTGCCTTTTTAGGCTATGTCCAAAAGACAAATTTTCCAACATGAAAGATCTGTCAAAAAGCAAATTGAAGGTCATGCTGCTCAATGCTAGGAGCCTTAAGCTGAAAATGCACTCACTGGAGGCTCTCCTCACACTGGAAGATGCCGATGTCTGTGCAGTCACAGAAACTTGGGTCAGGACTGCAGTGAGCACCCCTGCCTTACCTGGCTATACCTTATTCCACACTTTCCAACCCCAAAATGAGGTTGAAAAGACTAAGGCTGGTGGAGTCTCTATCTTCATTAAAGACAGGCACACTTCCAGACTGGTTTACCAGCATGACACACTGGAATTACTCCAGGTGGAACTGACAGTTGGCAAGACACCCATCCAAGTTGTAGCCAGCTGTAGACCCCCCTCCATGTCTGAGGACACCCACTTCTCCTACCTGGACCTACTTGACTCCATCAAGGTGCCCCCTAACACCCTTATCCTTGGTGACTTCCACTACCCCACCATAGACTGGATGAACTATTACTGCACTAATGCACTCACCCAATGATTCCTTGACTTCAACTTTAACACACTAGACCAGCTGGTCTCATCACCCACAAGGGGAGATAACATACTGGACTTACTTCTCACCAATATGGGTGACTGCTGCACCACTCCCATAGTATGTTGTTCCCTGGTGAGATCAGATCATCAGTCTGTCTCATTTGAAGTTTCTGTCCCACCCACCCCCTCCCCAGCTATAACCAGGCTAAAAAACTTCTCAAAAGCTGACTACACCCTCCTAAGAGAGGGTATCAGCAGATTCACACCACCACCATTCAGAGGATTCAGACAACTATGCTGAACAGTATGTCAGTGCAGTATACAAGCACCTGTACAACTGCATGGACTAAGCTATATCCAACAGAACTAAAACCTACTCCTCAAGGAAACACACACCTGTCTGGTGGACATCCTCCATCAAAAGGCTTTACAAAAAAAGGAAGAAACTGTTGTCCAAGGGTAAAAAGGAACAAATTCCAAATTGGAAAATCTCCATCCTCTACCTCAACAACCAAATTAGATCACTAGTGAAAAACTCCAAAGCCAATTATGAGTTGAAACTAGCCTCCAAAACAAAGGAAAACCACAAATCATTCTTCAGTTATGTTAGGAACTTCCATGCCAAATCCCAAGTTTGTTCCGAATTAGTACTTAATGGTACCACTTACACTGATCCTGCTGACTTAGCCAACCTACTAGCTGATAGGTTCAGCGTAAACTTCACCCCCTTATCACACCCGAAAGGCCTAAGTCAGCATCCCTGATACTTGTCCCACACCTCACATCTCCATAGATCAAGTGTTAAAGGCCCTATCCAAGACAAAGAACACAGCTTCCATGGGACCTAATAATATCCCAGGCTGTATTGTGCACGATCTCCAGCAAGAACTAGCTTTGCCACTGAGCAGTCCCTTCAACCACAGCCTAATTACAGGCTTCATTCCAGCAGAGTGGAGAACTGCCATTGTCATTCCCTGGCACAAAGGTGGTGCCACTACTGACCCCATTAACTTGACAAGTCAGATCTGTAAAGCCATGAAGTGTATTATTATGGATCTCATAAACAAGGACATAGGCAATCTCCAAACGCTCGACCCCACCCAATTCAGATTCATCAGGGACAGATCTTGCCTATTGAACCTAGTTGACTTCTTTGATACCATCACCAAGGCTCTGGATGAGGGAAAGTCAGTGCATACAGTTTACCTTGACCTGGCCAAGGCCTTTGACACAATCCCTTACTCGGGCATCATTGAAAAGCTAACACAACTTGGTGTTAATCCCTATCTCATCAGATGCGTGGCCAGCTGGCTCACAGATAGGAATCACAAGGTCAAAATAGGTGCCACCAACTCCGACAGCAGACCTGTCACTAGTGGTGTTCCCCAGGGATCTGTCCTGGGACCCCTACTTCTCTGAGGTCCAGGCAAAGACCAAGGGACTGTGGCTCATCATGTTTGCTGATGAGTGTAAGTTGGGTGCTGTCATTGACACCCTATATGACATTAACATACTGCAAGAGGGTCTCACAGCTACAAATAACTGGTGCCAAAGTCATGGCCTTCAGTTAAACGCATAAAAATGTATTACCACCTCAACGGCAATCCCCTAAGCACACAACCTTGAGTACTCAGGTTGACAATAATCTCAAATTCGACCATCATGTGGTGGCAGTGGTAAGAAAAGCCTTCTTCTTGGTTCATCTCATAAGTAAAAGGATTATATCCAGAAAAAAGGAGGTTATTACCTGTCTGTACTCCTTCCTCTTCTTCTTCTTTCAGCTTTTCCCGGTTAAGAGTCGCCACAGCAGATCATTGTCCACTCATGATTGGCAGTGGAGTTTTATGGTGTTGAGTTGCCAGCCTGGTGCCCAAACTTCCACAGAAGGCACACAGATGCATGCACTCACACCTAGAGCCAATTTAGAGTGTCCAATCCACCTACAGCATGTCTTTGGTATGTGGGAGGAAACCGGAGCACCCAAAGGAAACCCACGTGACCACAGGGAGGACATGCAGACTCAGCACAGAAGGCACCCCAGCCGAGGATTGAACCGGAGAGCCTCTTGGTGTGAGGCGGCAACGCTAACCACTGTACCACCCTGGCTGCCCTCTGTACTCCTCCCTTATTAGACCTATAATTGAATATAATGCCCCATTTGATATGCACCTCTCCAAACACCTACACCAACTGGAAAGGCCACAGAAATAACTCACAAAGAGAATCCATGGCCTCCAATACCTGTCTTATGCAGACAGGATCAAATCAATATCACTTTATTCTGTATCATACAGATTGCTCAGAGGTGATCTGTGTCTCGCCTACAAGGCAATATCGGACCCTGCCCTACTAGAGATGCTCCATATCCATAAGTCTAACTTCTTGTGCATTACCTGCTCAGTAAGCCTAAATCTAATATGCGACATCAACAAAATGTGCTGGAGAGACAGGTTTGTCTCCCAGAGGCTGCCCCATCTCTGGAATAGACTTCCCATACATGTCAGAGTACCTCACTGATCCCTCTTCAAGCGCAACCCTGATGTGTGGATGGGAAACCACAAATTTATCCCAGGGGTTCCACCTTTGTCCCTCATTGACAGTGCTGACTGAGGTTTCTTTTTTGGGGATAAATTCTTGGCTAGGCTTGTAAGGGCCTCAGGGCCATTAGCCTAGTAACCTCCTCTGATCCTATGAGAGAGATTTGGGGAAAAAGGTACTAGTTTGGTCTTTTTTGGGTTGAGCATGAGTTGTGAGTTATGAAACCACAATTCAGTGGCTGTTAAAGCTTCCTGAGAAATGTTATAATAATGAGGGAAGGAACTGTGAAATGGCAGCCTCTATTATTTTTGCGCAACTACCTGATTCTGTGAAAATTGTTTCATCAGAATCCTTTACAGAGGAATTTCTGAACCTATTTCTAGGATGAATAAATTGTTTCTCTGGGAAAAGTCTGATATTTCTCCCTCTTAAAGAAATACTATGATTTATTGCAAATGGAGCTTCCACAGCTGCCTGCTGTTATTACTCCTCTTCTGCCAGCTTCGGGGGATGTTTTTATTACACCCTGCAACATGTCTGACACTCACCCTGCAGCCCTTTGGAAGGCAGACTGACTTTATAAAGTCCCCTAGTCTAACAGATATATTTGTTTCCTCATCCTAGATCTCTGACCCTTCAGCTATTTCTATCAAATCCTGCTGAATCAAGAAATGTATTTAATTATACCCCCCCCCCCCCTCGATAAGGATGCAAAGCTTCTAATAGATTTGGAAAGAGAATTTATTGTTGTACCATTTTAGCCATTAAATTACTTTAGTCTTTTAAATACACAATATGAGGAATATTACAGCCTATTTTCCTTCTTCGGAAATGCAAATCCTCTCCGAATTATTTAATTGCTTCTGTCTCTCTGGTAACTAAACATTATTTAAAATGTTCTTATTATTGTGTTGACTCTGTGTCCAGGACCGCAGCTTCTGCCTTTGCTATGAGATGATTTGCTTGAAAGCATACACAGCAGTTCTCTAAATATGTTAAATCTGAAATTTTAAACTCTTCTTTGAATAAAGAGGCTTTGTTTGATCCTCCTCCTGCTTGGGTACTCAGTTTGATGAAATAGAGAAACAGATTTGGGGGGGGGGGGGTCATTCAGATTTTTCAGCCCACCCTCTCCATTTTTGCCAAAAAGTTTGCTACAAATTTAGGTTCCTTTTACAAGAAGCAAAATAAACACTCCCAACAGACTTCTAACAAGCAGACATACAAGAAAAACAAAGGGGCAGTTCAACTGTATTGAATGGCTATTGTGGTACCCCCACAAAACTCACATACATACATATACACACACCTTCCATCCCTGCCACTTCTTTGAACCTGTCCCAGGACCTCATCCTTCAACTTCTGTTTTGGCATTAGATTGCTTCAGACAAATGGGACCTAAAACTCATTCAGGAGGGTTACAGGTAGCAGTGGGAAAACCTCCCTAATTTTCAGGGGATTTTCCCCTCCTCTTTGTACAAATCAGACATCCCTGTTTCCCTCAGTTACTGACATATGCTTCCTGTGGGATTATACAACCAGTTACTCCAGATATGTGGGAGAAAGGGTTTTACTCAAGGATTTTTTTCTTGTGCTAAAGATGGAAGCATTTTGGAGACCAGTTGTCTATCTGTCATTTCTCAGACGTTTTGTGAAAGTTCTAAAGTTCACAATGCTGTCCATACAAAATTTGTTACCTCTCATTCTTCCTGCAAGTTGGTTGGTAACACTACACTTGAAAGATGCTTATCACCACATCTGTATTGTTACATACGTCAATAGTTTACTAAGCTTTTCTCTGGCTGGAACACACTATCAGTTCTCTGTGGTGCCCTTTGAGTTATCTGCTGTTTCAGTAGTATTCTCAAAGAGTCTGTCTACAGTAGTAGTCCATTGCAGACTACAGTGTATTCATATTTTCCTTATTTATACAACTTGCTTCTCTCTGCATTCATTTTTTTCAAAGTGTCGAAAATCTTTCATTTAGGTATGAGGTCTTCAACACAGAGTAGGGTTCCAGGATAACATACAAAAGTGTCACAAGATTGTTTTCTTGGGGTGTCTGCTAGATACATCGATTAAACAGCTGTTCTTCCAAAGGAAAAAGTAGATCTGCATCTAGATCTATTCCAGAGTTTTCCTCTCTGACTTCTGTCTTTACCTGAGAATTTCTCAGGGTTCTGGGTCTCATGGCATCTATGATTGTTATGATTCCTCTGGCAAGACTCTACATGAGAAAAATTCAGTGGTACCTAAAATCTTTAGGGTCAGAACATCAACATCCCCTGACATGACAAATTCCAGTTTTAGGATTTGTGAAAAGAGAGATTTTTTTTTTTTAGTAGAGAGACCAATTTTACCTGAATTCAAGTCTTTCATTTTCTCTGTCAGCGCCAGCGCAGTCTATAACAACAGAGATCTCAAATTTTGCTTGGGGAGCAGTGTCGATGTGGATGAAAGTCCAGGTTCCTTGGAACAGAAAAAACAGACCAAAATACACAAATATAAAAGAGATGTTGGTACTCATAAATGCTGTCAACACTTGCGATCATCAAAGGTTCCCAGGATGTTACAAGTGTTTAGAGACTCTGCTACAGTGATGAAGTGCATAACCAAACAGTGTGGAACTAGATCCTACCTTCTGTGCAGACTAGACATGATGCCCTGTAGTATAGCTTTTAAGGATAATTTCACTCTTCAGGTATCTTGGATCCCATCAAAGCAAAATGTGCCAGAGAAGCTGAGCAGGACCAAGCAGACCCTACCATTATGAACAGAAATTGGATCTGGATGTCTTTCAGAAACTGATCCAACTGTGAGGAACACTTCAAATATATCTATTCCACCCATGACAATTAGTTGGCAAAGTTCTGCTCCATTACTCCATGAAGAAGGTCTGGAAAAGAAATGTTTTTCTCTTCCTTGGGCAGGAATGTTCCTTTATACTTTTCTCCCCTTTCCTCTAAAATCCAGGGTCATTGTGAAGTTTCAAAAGGCCTCTCTAAAGATCATTGTTGTGACTCCCATGTGGACCAATTAACACTGGTTCTCCTTTCTATTGGAAACAGCTGAGGGCATTGCATAAGCTTCATTAAGGACCGGGCGTACTCACACAGGTCAAAGAGATGTTTGATACATCCTAAGCCCAAAGAATTGCAACTGACTGCCTGGATGATAGAATCGTAATACCTTTTAGGCACCTATTTTCTGAAGATGTGTAGAAGGTGTTAATGGAAGCAAGCCAACCTGCTACTAGAAAAATCATATATTATTAAAAGATTTTCTAGTTGGTACTAAGACAAGAACCAGCACCCTTTCAGGGCTAGTGGCTGTGTTTGGTTCTAATTTCTTTGTGTAAACTACTATCTTCTCGCCTGTCTTACTCCTCCATCAAAGTTCATGTTTTTGGGCATTTCAGCATGTCTGCCCATTGTTCCCACTCTTCAAGTGCAATCTTATGTGAAAATATTTTAGAAAGGAGTGTTGAATACCAAGTCTCCTTGAAAACAGGTGTCTCTTTCATGGGATCTAAACTTTGTCTTGGAAAAATTAACTCTTGCTCTATTTGAACCAGCTTATAATATTGATCTGAAGATCTTAGCATGTAAAACACTGCAACTAATTGCTCTGACTTGTTCAAGAAAAGTATCTGAGCTGTGGGTTCTAATGCTTGGTTTCACTTATCTCATTTTCCACAAAGACATGGTTTCCTTAAAAAATAATCCTTTATTTATGCCTCAAGTGACATCCGAGTTTACCTTGTGCCAAAATATCCATCTCCCTCACTTCTTTCCAGAATGCAAAAATGAGGGGGAAAGGATATTCCACACATTGAATATCCATAGACAGCTCAAGTTCTGTCTTAACAGAACAGAATTGTTTTGGAACACTGATCAATTGTTGCCACCTCAAATTCATCCAAGAATGGCATTGGGGGCAGCAGCAGCATACTTTAGATGGTGCACTATGAGGGAACAGTTGTATAAACCACCCACTTTGGGCATCAACTATGCTTCACAGAATCCTCAGGATAGGCGAACATGGATCACAGACTTTGTGTTGTGGCAGGGTTAGCCACAAATGGGCATGAGTATTTGCTGGTGATAAGTGGGTTAAAGAAATAGCCTACTCCAACCTATGCCAGTAATCTCTGCAATGGTGGGATGGGTGTATTCTCCCCTTTTGACCAGTTTGAACCCACCATGAAGTCAGTCCAGCAACCCTGGGTCAATAAGCTAATGGCTGGATGGTGTCCAGTTGTCCAGCTTAGGTTGTGTGGGTCAGCTTTGTTGAGCAAAAGTTGGGTGTAAAACCAGTCAACCTGCCAAACATGAGATAAGAATTGCTACACTCAGTACAGGTTCACTGCCAGGATGAAACTTGGAAGTGTATGACATGATGATATAGGGGATGCTGGATATCCTATGTATTTGGGAGACAAGATGGAAGGGCAGAGCAGCAAAACCACTTGGGTTGGATCCAGAGTCTTCTACACAAGAGGAGGATGAACCAGAAATGATGTACGAATTGTGCTGAGGGAGACACTTCATAAGACATTGAGGAATTTCATCAGAATTTGTGATAGACTCATGGCTATCAGATTCCAGTGTAAGGATAGGAAACTATTCATAATCTTAGCCTGCATCTCACAGCAGGGTTGTGATAGTGAAGAAAAGAGTACATTAAGATAGCAACTGCAGGACCTTCTAGATTGAGCAGAACAACATTAATTGGTGTTGATAATGGGTGAACTGAATGAGCAAATCGGGACAGACAGAACTGGGTATGAGGATTGCATTGGTCCACATGGGTAGGGCAACAGGAATAAAGAAGGAGAGGCCATTCTAGATTTCCATTTCATAAATAGCTTGATGGTGGCCAACACATAGTTCAGCAAGAGAGACAGTCACAAGATCACATACAAGAGTGGCAAACTTGCAACTCAGGTAGACTTTCTCTTAGTAAGGATAGGGAACTAAGGTAAAATCAGTCACTTCAAAGTCTTCCCCAGTAAAACAACCCACAGCATAAGCCACCAGTTGCCACAGTGATTGGAGAAGACTCTATGGTCAACAGAGACTAGGATGAAGACCTGAAAGTTTCCTGGAGAGAGAGCATAAGAGTTCAAGTTATTACTGAAGGATCTAGCACCTCAGAATGAGGAAATAGTTGAAGAAGAATGGAAATGCCTCAAAACAGCATGTGTGAGGACTGCAGAGCAGGTATGTGGCCAAGCCAGGTATGGAAATAACGTTCATAGGGAAAGATGGTGGTGGAATGCAGAAGTCTAGAAAGTCATTAAAAAAAGTAGTACAAGGAAAAATTGGGGCATAGAAAAAACAGACCAGGCAAAGAAGGAATACTGGTTGGCTGACAAACAGGCTAAGAGAAGGGGGTACAGTAGCAAAAACCAAGGCACCACATGGACTCTACCAGGTTCTGGACAGTGACTTCTTACATGGCACAAAGAAACTCTATCAGCTTGCAAGGCAAAGGCAGAAAGATAAAGAAGATAAGAAACCCTTTTTAAGGATGTTAGTAACAACAAAACAATGTAAGAAACTTCTCTGTGCGGAAGATTTTCAATCCATATATCTCTAGTTAATCTCTGTATATTAATCAGATCAGATAATGGTAGTAGAAGTAGCAAACTTAAACTCGTCTTAAGTAAAAAAAAAAAAAAATAATAAAAAATATATAATTAAAATATTTTACAGAATTACTATGTATTTGAAAATAATCCAAGCAGGGTAGGCAGTCGGTTTCCAGTTGAAAATCCTTTATTAAGTACACAGACAAGTGATCCAAGTAAAACAAAAATAACAGAGTAATAGTTTCCTCACAAGCTTTCTAACTATATATATATATATCGGTTCATAGGTTCATAGATTAGTACCAGGCTAACTGCCCATGTGGACTATTATAAGCCTAGCCAATTACCCCATGTCAGAATCAAACCCTACACCTTCGGTTTATAAGGTAAATACTTTAACCAGTATGCCAACCTCCCACATACATATTTTTTCATCAGGCAAGGGGGTGGTTTATTATTCTGTAAGTGTTATTGGTATACATGTTAAATTCACATCCCTTCCCCCATCAGTGTGACATTTGAGCTGGTCCTGCCCTACGTAGTAGCTGTCATAGTAATATAACCCTTACGTAATTTAAATAAAATTAATAATGGGGGAAGGGATGTGAATTTAATATGTATACCAATAACACTTGGTTTTACAGCACAATAAACCACACCCTTGCTGATAAAAAAGTATGTATGTATATATATATGGATTTCTATTACAAGAACGAAAGGTCGCTACTTCGAATTTGTAATAGGAAGCCTCACTTCTGCGAAAGTTCACTTTAACGAAAGTGAATTTTTGCATAGGTGTACTTCACCAAAAACACCGCAGCACACTGGAGGACATAAAAAACAAGCTGTGTCCTTCACTATGGTGTGATAGTCACGGACCTTAGGGTTAGGGCATGGGTTAGGGTAAGGGGATAGTTAGTAAAGCTATTCCCTTACCCTAACCCATGCCCTAACTCTAAGGTTCCTAACTATCGCACCATAGTGGAGGACATTGCTATGTCCTTCACTGCGCTGCATTCATCACGGACCTTAGCCCTACGGGCTATCCCCTTACTATGACCTGTGCCCTAACGTCTGTGAGTTCTGCACGGAAGTTCAGTACAACACCCGTTCGTTGTACTGAACTTACCTAAGTTCACACTGCTGCAGTGAGCATTCCATGCACTATTTCGAATTAGTGAAAATTCAATCTAGTGAATGGAACCCATACATATATAGATATATATATATATATATATATATATAGTTAGATTGTGCCTACCCTGCTTGGATTATTTTGAATACTTAAACCCTACAGAAGTTGTACTGCCCATGACACAGCCTCCAGTGAAATAAGAGGAAAAGAAGAGCATTGTATAAGGAATAAGAAAAGCACTAGGAAAATGAAGTCAGGGTAAGCGACCGGCTCAGATGAGGTCGCAGCAAATATGATCAACATGTTGGGTAAGGTTGGGGAGAAATGGTTCCTGAAGGTACTCATAGTAGTATGGAGAGAGAGAGAGATGTATCCCAGATGACAAGTGAATAAGCATGCTAGTGCCAGTGTACGAGAACAGAGGGCACATCCACAGCTATAGGCAGTACAGAGGTATCAAACTCCTGCTACATTGTATGAAAGTTTGGGAAGGGATGATTGATAATGAATAATACCCAGAGTAATAGAAAGAAATATGGGAGATGAGCAATTCGTATTGAAATCAGGGTGTAGCGCAACTGACCCAATGTTTGTAGTGAGATAGTTGAGAATGTGGTAGATTTGATATAACTGTGTGGTGTTCAACACAGCATGATACCTTCATAATGTAGATGCTTGTAGGTATCTGTTTTAATAATCTGATTATTTCAGTTCTGTTCTTTGAAAGTGTATTCCAAATTAAATTTGTATTTTGATTTATTACTCTACTACTTTTCTTTGTCCTGAACCATGGCTGAAAGTGATCCTTAAACAAGTTCACTGAAACATAAAAAAAAACTTTAAAATTATGACTACGGAGGAGATCGGAGTGATCAGAAGATGGAATGAATGTGTGTCTTGTTCAGAACATAACCAGAACCATGACCTGTGATTAAACAGGAGAGGAAAGGAGAAAGGCATAAGTAGAGGAAATGGTTTGCAAGCGAAGAAGGCCGACTAGTGGAAAAGGTGACACTGTCGTTATTGTCTGGGTGTATTAGAAAGTAAATTAGTTTTCAGTAACTGTTAGGCTGTTGGTGATTTTCAGTAGGTGACCGTGATATATAACCTGTGTATTGTGAGAATAATAAAGAGGCATGTTTTTTCTGATTTCTAAATAAAGAGCTGCAGTAATTATAAAACAGTACAAGTTAGCCATAAGGAGGACAGACTCAAAATTTCTAAGGAACACTTCACTGAAAATGCAGCAGTGCCTTGAGTCAGAAGGTGATTTAGTAAACTGATTTAAGATGGGTGAGGACTTTGTTACCATCAG
>NC_056750.1:746362940-746444586 GCF_019279795.1 Protopterus annectens
TGTGCCTTGTCTACCCTATCCTGTCAGGGTTTTCCTGTTTATTTTCCCTGTCTCTTCTGGGTCTAAGACTCTTTACATATTATTAACCCTTCTCATACATTACTGTGTTTACCCGATCCCACCACTTTGCATGCTTTATTGATCTGGATTATCCTCTCTGTTCCACTACCTACCTTACTCTTCCTCTTATCCCCCTTCTCTCACTTTATTGATTTTTTTTACTACTACATGTAATATCCTATCTCTGACTGTCTGGTCTCAGTACTACCCTCCTCTAGTCACTTATACCCACCCCTTCCTGTCTATACTTTGCTCCCTGCTTTCTCACCCTCCCCCTCCCTAGGGACTTCCTGTGAAAGCTTTTAAAGTCTGTCCCTTTCCCTAGGGGCGCCATCTTTGAATCTGCCCACCTTGCTGCTGCTGTGCATGCTTGGCTGCGTGCTACAACTGTGTAGTAAGTTAGTATTTTGTTTATGACACACTATTTTTGTGGAACAGTATGGCTAGAATGTTTTTGCTTGGGTATATATGTTGATCTTGTAAACGCGAATGCGTTTAGCTATAAGGCAGTGCTTTAGAATTGGGATTGTGCTATTGCTAGTCCCTAGATGATTAGCTACGCATCTATGAAGTTTCTATGAACGCAAATGCGTTTACCTCTGTTACCTTGTTTGATTTGTTTGTCTTGTGTATTACACACACATTTTAGAGGAACAGCATAGTTTTCACTAAAGCTTGTGTACATCTGGTGTTCATGTAAACGCAAATCGTATTGCACAAACTCTTCCGAGGAACTGTATTGCTTAGATGCTTTAGCCTCTGTACATGTGGTGTAGATGTAAACGCGAATGCGTTTAGCTTTATTATATTACTTTTGAAGAGAGATTGCTCCTAAACGAGTCTCTATATATGTTAGCTTTGCTAATACATGTTTCTGGAAACGCGAATGCGTTTAGTTGCAGGTTTGCCAGTTTCCATATATTTTAACTTTGTTTACACATATTTTGGTAAACGCGAATGCGATTAACTATAAGTTTGCTTAAACTGGACTTCCTCCTATGCTAGCCGCTGTACTATCAGCTATTTTAGCGTTTGTTCTATCCTGCATTTAGCGACTGCTGATTATCAAGCTCTCTCTGTATATGTTTACTGTTCTGCCCAACAGTGTAGGTACAGCTGTTTATTCACTGTTTTTGTGTCTTACATTGCATATTCCTACTCTGTGCCTTGTCTAACTATACTGCTCTAAGTGGAGCTGTAGTGGCCTTACTTGTGTAGACTGGGCTGGGATCCCACTCTGCTAAGGCCCCCCTTTCAGCCTACCTACTTATAGTTACTAAATGTGTACTCTGTCTATATCATCCTTTATGGTTGTGTTTAAGTTATAGCTTGCAATTAGCCTGTTATGTGATTTACCTATAGCATCTACTTTGCCTAAATGTTGATTTTCTCTGCTGATATTGCCTGACCTAGCCTGACTGTATGTATATCATTTTACTGATGACTATATGAATGTCTTTATACTGATACTGCCTGATCTAGTTTGACTGCAAGCATTTGATTGTGTTTTTTTTTGCTCTGCTCATAACTTGTATAACTTGTGTTGCTCTGCATGTATTCTGCATAGAGATTCTGTATGTTATATTTTATTTTAACATTATTTTTTTTTCTCCCACGTTTCCTCTTCTACCAGCTATCCCCTGATTGACCCTGTGGTTTTGGCCTGGGTTGTATCTCACTACTATTCTCTACTAGGGCGCTCCCTGCTTAATACCCTTGGAAACGTCCAGGACATTGTCTTCTCTTGTTTCCCACTACCACCAGATTACAAGAAAGTATGTCTACCTTCATCATGCTGTGTTAGGTTTTAATCATCCATTCCTGCTAAGTTTACTGATTGCCACTAGCCAAGCAGCCTGCAGCTACCCCTTCCCCTCTATCCTCCATTACCTCCTCTCACTTTCCTTGAGCTACTACCTAGCTTATCCTCTCTCTCCCATTAGACTACCTCTAAACTCCTTTGTATGCTTACTGCACCTCTGCACTTGTCCACTAGATGTCACTCTATCCATGTCTTTCCTTAGTATACTAGTATTTATCTTTACCTTATTCTTCTAATCTCACCCTTCCTACCCCTATCCCTTTCCTCCTTCTTATTGCTCTCTCTTTTCCTCTCCTGCTAGGCTACCCTCTCTTGCCTGGTTCCCCTAGCTTTTTGCTGATACTTTTTCCTTTCTCCTCTGGTCTACTCTGTGTGCCCCGCTTCGCTCCCCTCCCTACCCCCAATTCCCACCCACCCCAAGGGGTCCTAACCTTATATTTCTCTAATCCCACCCATTTCCTAACTACCCAATCCTTCTGCTTCCCACCAATTTTAAACCCCTCCCCCCTCCACACCCCACATCCTCCACATACCTCCCTCCATTAGTTACTAACATCCCCATCCTAAGGCCTCCTTTCTCTTTCCCTATCACTCACTTCTATTAACATTCTACACTCTTTTCCTTTCCCTCTATCTTGCAAATACCTTAACATCCTTATCACTAGACTTACCTCTTTATTATTCTTCCCTGTTAACTTTAACACTGACTACCACCTTGCTAACCCTGGTCTTATATCTCTCGTTAATCTCTTCTACCTTACTCACCCTCAATAATGACCCTCAACTTATCCACACAGCTTATACTCTCATTACTACTCACGACTACTCTCATCTCTACCTACCTCCTTTCCTTCATAGAATACCCACTCTACATTCAACCCTCCAATAAACAAAAAACTACTTCTACCTTCCACACTCCTCTCATTTCATTCTTAAATGTCAACACCACCTTTAGCTACAACCTAGCCAAATTCCATAGGCACTCTCACCTCACCTACACCCTTTCCTCAGATAGGAAAATAAAACTTCTACCCCTTCTCAAGAGCAACCTTACACCTGCTCCTGATGACTCTACCTTAAAAGACGGTGATATTCACCCTAACCCTGGCCCCATAAATCCTTCTCCACAAACATCCAGACTATCCTCAAATAACACCCTACTGTTAGGTCATCTTAACATACGCAGTGTAAACAACAAAGTACCCTACCTACATGCTCTCCTAGATACTCATAGTTTTGACATTCTCTGTCTCTCAAACCTGGCTTAAGCCAGCTACCAAAGACACTGAAATTATACCCCAAGGATATAATATACTAAGGCTTGACCGTACTAAACGCAAGGGTGGTGGAGTTGCAATTCTGTTTAAAAATCACCTCAACATCACTACCCTGTCTGCCTGTCCAACCCAAGACAATAAAGTGGAAGCCGTCATTAGTAAACTCCAACTAAATGCAAAAAAAGCCCTTTATATCATCTGTATGTATATACCTCCTGGTAACAATATACCTATCTTAGAAAACTTTCTTAGCTGGGTCTCTATCACCTACCCCCAGGAAACTATAATTCTTGGTGACTTTAATATCGACTGGAATACCATCAACACTGAAAATCCCACCTCTCACATCAACCTAAATGGTTTCACACAAACCATTACCTCTACTACAAGGTTTAACAAACCAAGTAAAAAGCAAACCATTTTAGACTGGATACTAATAAACAAACTTAACATCACATACAATGTAGGTACTTTGCCTGATGACCTCAGTGATCATTGCTTAACCTTTATCACAAGAGAGAAGAATGACCTTCCTCACCTTCCTAATATTAGAAATACTGATCTACCAAACACTTTAAAACGGACCTATTTCAAAAGCGAACTCAGAGCCTGTAACTGGAACCCCTTAAAAATACTTCCACTTAACGAAGCAGTATCATTCTTCAATTCTACTTTTCTTTCCATCCTGAATAAACATGCTCCCGAACCATTAGAATGAGGTCAAAAACAGCCCCATGGCTCTCAAATGAAACAAAAAAACTTATCCTCTCTAGAAACAAAGTCTGGGCCAAATGGAGGCACCTTAGAATAAACTCTGATTTCCTTCACTTTCGTCAACTAAGAAACCTGACCAAAAAAGCTATATTAAATGACAAAAGAAAGTTTTACTGTGAACTACAAGAAACCCATTTTAATAAACCAAAACAATTTTGGTCTTCCGTCAATAAACTCCTTTCCCCAGGTTCAGTCAAAACTCCTCCCACTCAATGCTGACCCAGACACCCTGATCAAACTGCCAATGCTTTCAACTCCTTCTTTACTGAAACCATTCAATCTCTTGCAAGTCAACTGAACACTAATAACTTCTACCCTCCAAATATTTTAGCAAGCTCTTCCTACAACTTCTCTCTACAACCAGTCTCTACCTCTTTCATCCATCGACTTCTCCTCAAACTGAAACCTTGTACACCCTCTGCTGACAAGCTTCCTCCCTCTTTCTGCAAAGGCTGCCAAAGAAATTGCCTACCCAATTTCTATACTTATAAATAGAACCACCCAAGAAGGAACTATCCCTGACATCTGGAAAGTTTCTCATATTATCCCACTACACAAAGGCGGTAACTCTATAGAGTATTCTAACTTTAGGCCAATTGCACTTCTCTCACCTTTAGCAAAGATTATGGAGAAGTGTATTCATCAACAACTTGTTCAATATCTGTCCCTACACAATATCTTAGCTAACTGTCAACATGGTTTTAGACCCCACCATAGCACTACCACTGCCCTCCTTTCCTTTGTAGATACTATCAATAGCAATCGCAACAATAACCTTCTCTCTTCTGCACTATTCATTGACCTTTCAAAAGCTTTTGACATGGTTAACCACTCTTCTTTAATTAAGATCCTGGAATCCCTCTCATTTGATAAACTTTCCATAAAATGGTTTAACTCATATCTCTGCAACAGACAACAAGCCGTTCTCTGGGATAACCACATCTCCTCCTTATTGCCCATTTCTATTGGAGTCCCTCAGGGCTCTATTCTTGGCCCACTTCTCTTCTCCTCTTTATTAATGATCTCCACTCTGTTATCCCACAAGCCACCTGCATTCAATACGCTGACTCCACAATTATTTGTTCAGCAACCTCATCTTCTGACCTAATCACACTAACCCAAACTATCTTCAACACAGTAGAAACATGGTTTACTAGACGATACCTCCTCCTTAATGCTAAAAAAACCAAACTTCTTCTCTTCACCCCCACCACCTCCCACTACATTTTACCATCCTATCTAACAATAATACTGTCATCTCTCCAGACTCTACAACTAAACTGCTTGGAATAACCATTGATAACAATCTCTTTTTCGATCAACACATTAACAACACTATCAAATCTGTAAACAGAAAAATGGGATCCTTATACCGGATCAAACCATTTCTCACCCCATCAGCAAGAGCCACTATCGCCCACTCTCATCTTATATCCACTCTCTTTTATTCCTCTCCTATCTTTACTAACCTCAAGAAATCTAACTTAAACAAACTAGCAACTTGCTACAATAACATTGCCGCCGCCACTGGCAACCCCTTTAGAACCCATCACTGCCTTAATTTGAAACTTCTAGGCTGGCTAGAACTACAAAACTATCTTACACTGACACAACTTTCTATTGCACACACAATTTTGTACCAACCTAATAACACTCCAATTCTTTCACAGCTTTTACCCCGTTATAACAATCTTACCTCCCTTCGCTCCTCTTCTAAACTCTTGACCAAACCCATAAAAGCTCACAACTTAGCTGGTGACTCACTATTCACTAATACCACAGGCCAAGTATGGAATTCTCTACCTAGGGATATAACACTAATCACATCCCTACCCCTCTTCAAACAACATATCAAACTGTACTTCCAAAATCACTGGCTTTGCTCATGTAATACTCTGACTAACTTTTCTACCCCTCTCCTGACCTTCAACCTCTCCTGGTGCTTTATATCTAGCATATACCTTTCCTCTCACTTCAATTTCACTCTTTGTTCTGACCTATTTTTCTTACCTTTCCCATATCCTCTTGTTAGTCTCTCTTTTTCTCTCATCTCTTGACTACTATCTCATTCCTATCCTCTCACATTACTTAATTCCTCCTCCTTCTCTTTCCACTCTATTTTTTATTGTAGTAGGAGCCTTATGGCATAGCCTGTATGGAATTTATTAAGTAGCCCTTGAAACTGTCCTATCTCTAGTCAGGACTTTTAATGATAATGTACCTTCTCTTTGTGAATTTGATTCGCCTAGTTTATTATTAGCAATTTGTACTCATTCTTGTTTTTTACGATTGTTGTCTTACTTGTATTCTTTGTGATTATTAAAAGTATGTCTCACTGTTATGTTCTATGTGGAGCTTTTCTCCCCGGGCCTCTACTGAAAATGGAGATATATCCAGCTAGACTAGCCCGGTTAACAAATGTAAAATAAAATAAATAAATAAAATAAATAAAAATAGTTGACAACTTATCTTTCTAGGAAGTTAGAAACTACGCCTGATATATTAAACACGAAAATATAGATTCATAGAAGGGGATACTAGGCTATTGGCTTTAGGGCCATTATAAACCTAGCCATGTTATACCCTTGTTCCCTAATTTACCAAGTTGTGGTCTGTATTTGATGTATGAGTCTATGATCAGCACTAACTGCCCTTATCAAAGGCCTTCCTTACCACTGTGGACATATGGTGGTCGAAGTTAAGGTTGCTATCAACCTCTGTTCCCAAATCACTCACCACAGGGTTTGAGCTAAGGGGGGTACTGTTAATATTGTATTTTGCAAAGATTCCCCTTTGCTGAAAGGGAGGATAACACATTTTTTTTTATTTAGTTTAAATGTGTGGCTTTAGCACCAATCATTTGTCTGCCTAAGCCCTTTTTGTAGTATGTCAGCATTGTTGGGGTACTCAAGAACTGCACCCAGTTTGCAGTCAACCGAGAACTTGGTAAGGCACATGCCACCTATTTTCACCTGGACTTCTTAGAAATAGATTCCAAACACTAGAGGGCCCAGCACAGATCCTTGTGGTACACCACTGATAACTGGTCTGCTGGTAGAGGTGGAATCCCCAACTATGACTGTATGCATTCTTTTGTGAGCCAGTTAGCTACCCATCTTGTTAACATATGGGTTAATTCCCAACTGGGTGGGTTTCTCAATGATGCTTGAGTGGGGATTGTGTAAAAAGCCTTGGCTAAGTCAAAATAGGCTGTATGTACTGTTTTGCCTTCATCCAGGGCTTTGGTGACATTCTCAAAGAAGTCCACCAGGTTTAAAAAACATGATCTACCCTTAACAAAGCCAGATTGGGCTGGGTCAGGAGTTTGAAGGTTAGCTATGTCTTTGTTAATAAGGTCCATGATGATTCTCTCCATGGCTTTGCAGATAAGGCTGGTTAGCCTTATGGGTCAATGGTTTTCAGGGTCAGTTGATGGGCCCTCCTTGTGCTAAGGAATTACTGTTGCTGTTTTCCACTCTGCTGAAACAGACAGTACTTAGACTGTGGTTGAAGAGAGTGCCAAGTGGGTCTGCTATGTACCGTTTTAGACCATGTAGTAGGCAGCCTGGAATGTTATCCAAATCAATAGATGTTGTGTTTTTGGCCATGGAGAGTGTGGTTATGACCTGCTCTTTGGAGAAACAAGTAGAGGACTGGTGACAGGTATGCTTTGAGGTATGTCTGGTGGGAATGGGGGGGGGTGAAGTTTACTCCAAATGTCTGTTAGCAGGTTGATGATGTTCTCAGGGTCAGTATGGGTGGTAGCATGCACTACTAGTTCAGCACAAAGCTGGGCCTTCCCTTTTAGATTTCTTATGTAGCTAAAGAATACCTTGTGATTATCCTTAGCTTGTGATGCTAGTTTAGCTTCATAATTGGCTTTAGAGGAATTTACAAGATATCTAATTTGGTTGTTCAAGCTGTGGAGGGTGTCCTTCCTCTGCTCAGTCAGTTCCCTCTTGTTCTTGAACATCAGCTTTTTCCTGTTGTTGTATAACCTATTTATGCTTGATGTCCTCCAGGGTGGCTTTTTTTTTGATGAGGACCTTGTTTTGATCCATTCAGGTACTGCTGAGTGAATACATTTGTATAGGTGTTTAAACAGATCATTTATGTACACATCTGTATAACAGTCATTGTTGACAGTGGTAGCAGGGGGGTTGAAACTATTTATGCCATTGCTTAGGAGGCTATAGTGTGCCTTGGAGAAGTTTTTCATCCTTTTTGCTCTTGAGGAGGCGTCAGGTATGATAGTTACTTCAAACGAGACTGATTTATGATCAGACCTTACCAGGGAGGGCAATACACATGGGGTAGTCTAGAGAAACCCTCTGTTGATGAGTACTAAGATTAGGAAATTCAAGCCCCTTATGTGGGGGTGCAGACTATCTGTTCCAGAGCATTTGTATTAACAAAGTCCAGGAACATTAGGCAAGTGTGTTTGTGCTCATATTGGACTCCCAATTGATGGCAGGATAGTTGAAATCAGCTATGACCAAGGTGTTTAGCTGTATAGTGAGTGACTCAAGTAGGTCCAGATAGGCAGAGTGGTTCTTGTGGTTCATAGTGGGGGCCAACAGCTAACAATGATATCGAAGGGGGTTTTACCTACAGTTAGTTTTACTTGCAGTAGCTCTAGGGAGTCATACTGCTTGACGAGTCTTGAGGTGTATTTGTTTTTAATGCAGATGGATACACCTCTGCCTCTGGTTCTTTCTTGCTCATTTTGAGGTCTGAATGTGTAGAAGGCATAATAGCCTTGGATGGCTGAGGTGCTGTCTGCAGCCTTGAGCCATGTCTCTGTGACTGCACAGACATTGGCATCTTGCAGGGTAAGGAGTGCTTCCAGTAAGTGCAGTTTCTATTTAGACTCCTAGCAATAAGCAACATAACCTTGAGTCTGTCTCTAGCGGATTTTTTTACATCAGGAATTTGTTTTTATGACGTTGCCTAAAAAAGGCACTATGGAGGAGGCAAGTACCTTTACCAGTAACCAAAAGCCAAGAGGTGACAGGTGAAGGCTCTCTCTGACAAAGAAGCGTGGTCTGTTGACCATATCTTCAAAGGCGGGTCTATATTAGAACACCGAACGTTCAAAATTTCAAGTGTTCTAATATTGACCCATTTTCAGTGAACACTGAAAATATCGAAGAAACAGAAAACCTAATTTTTTCCTTGGGAAAGAATTCAGTTGTCCATTTCTGTTGCTTCGGTATTTTCAGCGCTGTGGTGGAAAGTTACAGGTTGGTTTCAGGTAAGTGTGCAATTGTGTGGATGTGAGGGTTAGGGCGCAGGTCAGGTAAGTGTGCAATTGTGTGGACATGAGGGTTAGGGCAGGTTAGGGAGCGGGTGAGGTGACTGTGTGATAGTGACGGACCTTAGTGTTAGGGTTTGGGTTAAGGTAAGTGGATAGTTAGTGGTGTATGTATAGTTTAGTGTAGGATTAAGTATAAGAGTTTAGGTGTATGAGTGTGGATTGCTGTTTGTTTGGTGTGCTTGTGTTGTGTGTATGTGTTTTGGAACAGCAAATCTTTTCCCTAGGAAAAAATTTGCTGTTCTGCATGTTCGATGTTTTAAATTTTTGATTCATAGGGTTCGATATTAGAACACTCAAAATTTTAAATGTTCAGTGTTCTAATATAGACCCTTCACATGCTGATAGCTTTTGATGTCAATCCAGGGAGATCCAGTATCTAAGTCAATTGTTGAAGTTAATCATTTTTTGTTTGTATTGTGTCATCCTGAGTGAAGGTGGAATGATGCTTAGGGCTAGGAACATACCTGCCTAGGAACACAGTCTGAGAGCTCGGTCATGTCTCTGTTCATATAGTCCAGTGAGGCAAGTCTCAAGTCACTCACTCACTCCAACATGGACTAGGAGAGAGTCACAACGGTACTTGTCATTGATAAACTTGAGTGTATGTCTGACCTGATGGATCCTGGCACCTGACAGGCAGCTGACTGTGACTTTCTCCATGTCCAGCCTGTTGAGGGAGACATCTGTGTGCCATTGCCTCACTATGGAGTCATCTATGCCCAAGACATTTGGTTTTGAAGTGTTTTGCCTTAAGAGCTTAATGGCCAAGACACTGTTGTATGTGTTATGTGTAGTGAATTCTGCTGGTTCTGCAGTGTGTGCAGTAGGTTTGTGCTTGGGAGGTCCCTGATCTTTAGGTAGGCTTCTAGTGAGTACCTCCAAGTATGTGGGTTTATGTGTTGTCAGCTTGTTTTGGGGAAGAGGTGAAGTGTGTGTGCTGACAACTTGTTTGATACCTGGTTTGTTGTTATGTGAGAGAACCGATTCGAAATTCACAGTATAGATACATCTCTCACATGTTGTATTTGTTTGTTTTAAGAGTAATTGATCATCAGTATACATGAGGCAGTTGCTACATTGCCTTAGAATGCCCATGTCAGTCAGGCTGGCTGGAGAAATGCTGGGAAACTCTCCATCCATTATGACAGGTATATACTATAGCAACTAGTGGGGGTGGGCTGGATGGACCAGGTTATGCTGTAAGACTAACAAAAAGCAGTTATTCTGTGGAGGACTAGGGGTAGAAATTTGTCAGTGCTTCACAATGCACAAGTGAGTTACACACACGGCAGCAGTGTGCAACTGTGTTGCAAGCAGTGAAGCAGGGGAGCTTAATAGGGTTCTCTGGCAGATATCTACAGAAAATTGTCGTTTTAGATGTTTGCTTCTATGCATGGCCATACAAGTGAAGTTAAATGATTTTAAACAAAGTAACCAAAGGGAAACCCAAGACTGAGCCTTCTAGCAATCCCCAACTCAGATGGGTCCTTGGCTGCACACTTCTTCCACAAGGGTGCAGGAGGGCCTTCTTTTTGTAAAATGGCTGGTTTTAGTGCTCATATGATACCAACAGTCTAGATTCAGCAAGCCTGAACCTAGCCTATGTTGTAAAATGCAGAGGTACTAGAAATTCAAAGTGCAGAAAAATACAATCACAACAGCAAAAACAGTTTAAATAAAGAAGCAGTTCAGTAGAATACTTCCACAAAAGTGTAGATCATAAACTTTCCTAGTGTGAAATAAATGGTCTGGAACCCAAGTGCCTAAACAAGAACAAAGACACTTAGACTACCTGGCACAATAAGCCTTCACCAGCAATTCCCAGGTTAGCAGGGTGTAGACTACACTCTCTTGCCATGAGTGTAGACCGCAAACCTTCCTAATGTAAAATAACTGGTTTGGCGCCCAAGTGCTTAAACCAGAACTAAGATACTTTCAGAATAAAATATGCAATAAGCCTTCAACCAGCAATTCCCAGCTTAGAAGGGTGTAGGCTACCATGTCCTGCCACTAGAGTTTAGACCACAAATCTTCTTAATGAAAAATAACTGTTTTGGAACCAAAGTGCTTAAACCAGAATAAAGACACTTAGAAGAACAGTCACAATAAGGCTTCACCAGTAATTCCCAGCTCAGAAGGGCTGAGGCTACCCTCTCCTCCCACAAGAGTGTGGACCACAAACCTTCTTAATGTAAAATAACTAGCCTGATGCCCAAGTGCTTAAATCAAAACTGTGAGGTTTAGAATAACAGTTACAATTTAATCAGGCTACCAACAAGCAGTAATAAATGCAGCAGAATAAATACAATTGATAACTTTTAAGAACAAGCAACTAAAGCAAACTAATGTAATAAAGTAGGAAGAAACACAAAATACAATAAAAGCAGCTGAATAAAGTGCAATTTGTTTTTAAGTTTTTAAATAACTTATTTTATTATTTATTTTATTTAAGTGGCAATGGAGGAAACAGAAGATAATTAAAGATTAAGAAACTAAGGGACTGGCTCTTCCCAGCTGATCTCTCAGTACTCAGTAGAATCAGCTGATGAGATGGGACTGGGAGGAGTGTCTAAAATCAGATGTATAGAAGGAGTGAGCAACTCAAAAGCCACCAAGTTTAAGAATATAACAACAGTTGGACAGGTGGGTGGGAAAATAAAATACAGACAGAGACCATTAATATTCAGGCAGGGTACATACAGCAAGCAAGCCAAACAAGCATTCCAATTAAATAGAGATGCCTCCAAATAATTCAAGCTACATGAAGAATGCTGTTTCCCAGGTCCTCCTTCTAATTAACTAATGTTATTCATTGTTTGCAAAGGAATTATTTGCTAACTTTTCTAACTGACCCTAGCCAAGACCTCTTAAAACTCCAGTAGTACATAAAACTTGAAAATAAACAAATGTAATATAAAAAAATAAAAAACAGAAGTAACCAAACCTTAAATGAAAAACTTCAAAATACATTGCAGACAGAGATCAGCAATATTCAGGCAGAGTAGATCAATCAAGCCAAACAAGCACTCCAACTAAATAGAGATGCCTCCAAGTAATTGAAGCTAAATGAGGAATGCTATTTCTCAGCTCCTCCTGCTAATTAGCTGATGTTATTCACTGTTTGCAAAGGAATCCTTTGCTAACTTTTCTAACTGACCATAGCCTAGACACCTTAAAACTCCAATAGAACCAAAAACTTGAAACAAAACACATGTAATATAAGAAAAAGATAAAAAACAGTCTACATTAATTTAGATAGTGAGGCATTATGGGTGCAGTGTTTTATGATGCCCTGCCAGGGAATTTCAGATCTGAGAAAAATATTCAGGAGGCAGTCTGTAACAACAAAATAAATTAAAAAAAAAAATGTTTGCTTTAAAAACTATATAATTTGGTATCGTGTGGCAAGGAGGTTATATCTGACTGCAAAGATTTGTCACTTACACTTGCTTTGGAGCATGACCAATACTTTTTAGTTATTCTCATTCTGAGATTAGCCGACCTCACAGAAAAGTGCAATACTTTGTTTCTTTTTATTACCGTATCTGTGTTAGATTGAGTTTTGTAACTTAGGAAATTATTACTTAGACAGTTCTGATAGAGAACCGAGATAAAAAGGAACCGAAGTGAAAAGAACAGAGTCATGGCAGGAGATGCGAGTTCTATACTGAAGAATTAAGTTTCAGCTTAGACATGAGAAAACACAATTTCCGTAAGAGAGTTGTGAGCAAATGCACCTACAAATAGAACAGTATCAAAAAGTAACCAAGCCTTTTTAAAATGGCATGAGGGGGCAGCAGGGTGTCACTATTTGCAAACCTCAGATATTGAATATCTGTGAGCTTAGATATATGTGTGCACTTATGTTTAAAATAAATGAGGTTTCCTTTGTTTTGAAGGTAGCAGAATTGTCTCTGTGTATGTTCCAGCCAGTTTTAAATAACCTTCATTGAAACATGTATTATAGCAGTCTCAGGCCATATCCCTTGTCTTATTTATTTATCTTTTTTTCTTTTAGTTTGGGTAGTGAAATAAGAAAGCTGTTGCTGAGGCAAAGACATTTTGGATAGAAAAAATAGATTATATATTTTAGTGTGAATTTGGTGAACGTTTTTCTAACAAGCAAGCGAAATAACAAATATGTAGTAGTAGTTGAATGAAGAACATTGAATTATCTTTATAACTACTGAAGACACACAAGTTAAATAAGATGTCCTCTTAAATTTTATTGCCTGGTTTCCCTAGGTAATCTTTCAAGGCTATTACTTGTGACTGCAACATCTTTTAAGTATTCCAGAGCTGATCTTTCAGTTTAATGTACAATTAATCAAAATGTACTGATTGATTTATTCTTAGACTGAAATGTCAGGTTTTTTTTAAGTTCTTCTGTCCTTAAATGATGATAATGTTGAGTTACGAGAATCAGGCCGGTGACTAAATGACTCAGACCTGTTTGCTGTATATTTTCTGTCAGCTAATTCATCTGATTGTTTTGCAGGCATTCAGGACTGCTCTGACAAGCTCATATTGGTGTTCAGGAAAGGGTGATGTCATTGAAGACTGGTGCCGATGTGACCTGAGTGCCTTTGATGAAGACGGACTCCCTAACTGCAGCCCGTTACTTCGCCCCACGTAGGTATTCATTTCATTAACGCACTGTTCCAGCCAATGAAAGTTCTGGATGTTCCAGTATTTGCTTAAGTTATTTAACTCTGTCTTTAAACCTATATCCAAGAATTCTTATGTAAGCCCTTCTATCAGACTCAGAATGTGAGTAATGAAAGTGCTTTATTCATGATTCACTATTCATGTTTAAATCTAACAGTTCTAATGTACCTTTTAAATCCTGATACAAATTCTTTTCTTACTGAATAAGTGTATTGCTTTTCTAGTTGGGCAGATGGGGTCAAAATGTTGCTACTTTTTTGAAATTGTGTTAAAGTGCAATCCATTTACTCTGTGGCTTTATGAGTTATTAGAAGCATTAAAATTAAATACGTTTGGTTTATTTAAAAATAAATCAGTGGCTAATTTTTGCACAATTCATAGTGATAATGTATATTGCAATGATTCCTCAGACAAATGACAGGGTGAATAATTTTGTCGTATGACACCACACATATTTTTTTTTCTTTTGCTACAACAGTCACAAAAGAATTATATGCAGGAAATACTTCCTGTGTCTACATTAGCTAACAGTTCAGTATGCCGAATCAATGGATAAAAGCTCAGAGTTAACAGTACATATACAAAAGAATCTAATCAGTTATGAATGAATCAGTCCAGATGCATGGATAGTATATTTGTTTTGTAAATAGAATTTTTTGTACTAGCGCATTGTAGTTTGCATAAAGACCTAAGAACTGAAAAGGGTGGAATCCTTCTCAAAGAACATTATATGTATGTCATTAACCACAGGGCCATGTAGACTTTTATACAATAATAACATGGTGTGCTGAAAGGGGGGCATGTCAGTCCACTGAAGGTGATTTCAGCATAAGCAAAGAAATCAAAGCCAGTTTGCCGAAACTGACTTCGACGAACATGTGAACATGGTAAGTATCTTTTTCTCCACCATTGTGCAACCTCAGCGTCTGTGTGTGTGTGTGTGTGTGTGTGTGTGTGTGTGTGTGTGTGTGTGTGTGTGTGTGTGTGTGAATATAAATATATATATATATATATATATATTTTTTTTAATATATATATATATATATATATATATATATATATATATATATATATATATATATATACACACACACACAATTCCAAAGGGTGAGGGGGTGTCTCCCCACATCATGGGGTGCAGGGGTAAGCCGCCCTGCAAAAAATTGTTTCAATGTTCGCTGAAGGGGGTTTTGATATTCTGATTCTGGTTTATTTGCATTAGTTGAAACTAGCTTTGATGGATCAGCATGGACCCCACAGAAAAGCACTGAAAAAAAATTGTTTCAGTGTGCGCCGAAGTTGGTTTCATTGAACCGATTCTGCTTTATTTGCATTTGTCGAAACTCACTTCAATGGATTGACATGAAACCCCACTGAAAGGTATTGATTCTTGTGTGCTGGAAGTTTTATTATTTATATGCTAACAATAGTGAAATTATCAAAATGATCCTTCTCAGACATGTTTCGGCCATCACCTGGTATGTATATGGATAACCAGCATGTTTGGAAGTGACAGGATACTAGAATACACAATGAAAACCCATGTGGGCATAAGAGAAAACATACAAACTCCTTGGAGGCATTAAGCACAGGCAAAAATTAAACCTCAGCCTCTAGCTCTATAAAGTATAAACCTTTAATCAGAGCTGGCAGCACATCTGGCTATGAATCTCAAGATTTTGGCTTCTGTTTCCATATTGAGATTGGATTCTACCTGAAAAACCTGACTTCAGATTGCAGAGATGAATAAACTGAGGTCTTTTTTTTCACTTCATAGGTAAGTATTAGGCAAGCAAGTCTGCAGACCATTACAAGTCTACATAAAAAAAACACTATTCCAACTTTCCCTCCAGCCTCAAAGAGGGCAAGATTAAATAGACTGGGGAAGAATTTTTGACTGCTCATCAAATTATCTAAGCTTACCGTAAAGGTGGCAAAGATATTATTCTGTTTGGCTTACAGCAGAAATTTGGCATGGTGGTGTTCCTGTACTGTGGGTATCCACGTAGAGGTAAAGGAATCCAGGGCAGTGTTTTGAAATGGAGAATAACATATCATAATGAAGGTGCTTCCAAATAAAAGTATGTAAACAGAAGGAAACACAACAAAACACAATCGATTCTTGGGTGCCATATATGAATTGTGTGCGTCATTCTGATAAACATATACGAGGAGAAAACAAAACAAAACAAAAAAATAATAAAGGAATGTCATTTCTCAGCAAAATTTTGCCACCCCCCCCCCCAGAATATTAAAAAAACTCTTGTACAAGCCTATATAAAATGCAAATCTTGTAAAAATCCAAAGAAAGAAGGAAAAATTGCATCACCCCCATCAGACATTTTACAATTTATAACAACATCATCATCTTGGCCACAAACCCCAGTAGAAAGTAGTACACATTTATTAAGAACTTAGCGCTTTGGCTCAAAAGCCATCAAAGAGTTCAAAGACTGATTAAATTTGTACTACTTTTTATTGGGTTTGTGGCAGAGTTGTTTTTTGTTTTTTGTTTTTTTTTGCAATATACTGCTTTGGTGTGGTTACTATTTTATATTTTATCTTACCTCCAATAGCCATTCACCTACAAAGTTCTCAAGCATTTAAGGCAAATAGATTTTTCCTGTCTTTTGTTTTTTTACCTGTTTACAGAAAAATGAACCAGCCTAACAATTTCTTTCTTAGACTATTATTTCTATTGATGGATCATTTCACACCAGCCATTCCTCACCACAAACTAAGCCAAAAAGATGTCACTTTATTAGTTGTGGTAATTGTCTCCATACATATAAGTTCTTAACTTAAGCTTTGCTGAGGGCTTAATATCTAAATCCTTTGCCATCTTTCTAAAAAAAATTTAGAAAAAAATACCTTCTTAACCTGCATTGAGAAAACAAATGCAAAATAGATTCTTCCCTGCCTCTACCTGTTTGGAGCTTTTGACCTTAGTCACTACCAAACTGTAGAGGGCAACCATTCTGTAAGACTCCAACAAGTGGGAAGATAAATGTTTTTGTCCTTCATGTGCAGCTCTGCCTTTCTTACCTACGCTCTAATACATTATCAAAATATCTTTCAGCTATATAAAGTTCTCTGAGTGTCCTGACACCCCAAGCCATAGATCTTGGCTAACCAAAAACCATCACAGCTACTAGCATTCACTGAAATAACTGTCAGTCCCACCACCTTTTGTCTAATAGTTAGTTTTTGTTAGTTCCCTCCACTACATTAATACCTTCCGAGGCAAAATCAACTTATGAGATTTCTAACAAAGGCCATTGGAGCCAAGATCTCCTTTCATCACTTCTCAGTCCATCAGATGATACACCTTTTCATTTCACACTCGATTCAACCTGCATCCTCAGACAACTTAAAAAAAAAATCTAAACTATAACATCACAAGCACTACCTAATACATCCATGCAGCATGCAGCAAAAAGAGATAAAGCACTTAATACACATTAATAATACTAATAACAGTAATTCTAGTAATACTGCTTTTTCTTCTCAAGAATTTAGTCCTTTTTTGTACAGTTTGCCCAATTTTCCCACAGTCCAGACTAAATTCAAAGAAAACATACTGGTACGAAACATATTGCTTCAAGTCTTAACTAACCATCACAAAGTGACTAAATCTCACCAAAAGACAGGATTTTTCCATTTTAATTTCACCTTCTGAACACTTCTAGAAGTTGAAATAATGTCTGTGGCTAATTACTCTTTTGTGACCCCAGTACACAACATGTGGCATTCTCTACATTAACTACCCTATGAGTTTCGACATTATATATATTAAATAAATCCTGTAAAATCCCATATAAAAATCCTCAGTACAGATAGATTCACTCCAGTATAATTCAACAGCTGTAGAAACAAGGAAACAGGACATGACTTGAGAACTAGTCCTGCCAATCTCTCCTTTATAATGTAATCCTCCCCAGGAACAAAGAGCCTGTTTATCAAAACATTTGCTGCAACTGTGTCTGTATCCTTATTTCCTGGCAAAGCAAGTTGGCAACCAAGAAAGTAAAGACACGGCTTAGTTGGTCTAATATTTTTTCCTTCATCTAAATTAAGAATAACCCTCTTATCTACCCTTTTCCCCACCATCCCAGAATTCCGAGCACAAAACTAAGTAATCTGTAATTAGACTTCCAGGAATCACATATATTTGCAGTTTCCCAGCAAACATCTCAGCAACCTCTCTTCAAGTGCTTGGCAGTAAATACTTTAACATTGTAAAAACAAACTGATTCACCTTCTTCTTTGAATGTCTCTCTTGTCTCATTATGTAAAAAGTTATTTTAAGTAGTACAGCATATAAGTAGATGGGGTCAATTTGCTGCTCAGTAATACAATACATTATGCCAAGTGAATAGAGGAAAATAAACTGCTTAAAAAATAAAAATAATTTTTACTCCAATCACCTCTTTCCCCTTTTCTTCTTTCTTTCTTTATGCCATCATTTTTGTCCATCCCTCTCATATCCTGCTCTACAACTAAGTAGTTGTCACAACAGAAATCTGAACCATCCTCTCCCACTTTTTGCCTCTACCCGACTCATCTGGAATATTTCACTAAATAAATCCACTACTTCAGCAACAGACTCTTGGCTATTACTCTTAAGAGGATCTCGCATGTTACTCACCTCATCCAGATTTTCAGAAGTAGGTACCTCTGGAAGACCACTTTTCATACCCACATTCTCTTTTGAAGCATCTATCATGTTCTTCCTCTCATCTCCAACCACCCCATTAGAGTAATTTTGTTTTTATACTCAGTGCATTCAAATTTTTCCTTCTCTTTCCCACATAACCTACAAGCCTCAATGTGAGGGAATGGACATTTTTTTAGAAGATGCTGATAGTGAAAAAAAAAAAAACTCTTCCTTCCACACACAGCATTTATACACACCTCAGCATCCTGCATCTGAAACATAGATTAATTGTACTTCAAAATAAGAACAACTGTACCCCTTATTTAAAAAAAAACAGTGAAGTGTATGCTGGACTATGCAGTGTATTATGGATCTAAACTGTTAACAAGTGGCTTCCTGTAGTCAAGAGCACAGGCTTTGATGTCTTCTACCTCCATTTGCCAATTACATGTTTATGATTACAAGCAAGTCATCTAACCACATATTGCCCCTAAAAAAGGACACTCACTCCCCAAACTTCTATTCACACTTTTTTTTTAATTTCCATTCACACTTTCAGAAGTAGGTGAATGAATGAATCTCTAACTTGTGCTTTAAACAATGTAATACTCCACTTATATTCATGTTCATCTTCAATGTCTATTTTCATGTGCTGAATTAGAGAACATTTCCAAAGTCAATGTCAGTGTTCTCCTGTACATTATATTTCACCCACTTTCTTCCAATCTTGTATGTGGTAATGGTAAGAGAAACTTATGCAAACACATTTTAATGGAAAAATTCATAGGGAATATCTCTAAAGATGTGGGTCGCAGAGAAGGACTAGACACCAGGGATAATTCTGAAGACATTGGTTAAGGGAGTAACTCTAAAAATACTGGTCACTGGGGATACATCTTTAACAAATTGCCTCAATGGCATTCAAATATGGATGGGAGGGAGAAAACTAGCCACCAACTATAAGTCTTTAAGTTGGTGCTCTACTGGTACTTAGGCATGGGTCAGGGGGATCTCTAGGGATACTCTGCATTTCGTGGCTGAAAAGCACTTGGGAAAAACATGGAAAATGTAGATTGAGACAGAGAATACCAGACGTCATGGATACTATAAAAAGCATGCCTTAAAGGCACTAAAATAGATTCAAAATTTGCACCCTTACACCTCGCACAGAGAATATTAGTACTCTATGCCAGTACCTGACACCACGGATAGTATTACTTGAAAAAAAACTATAAGTTAAAAAATATGTATTAGAATGGAGGAAGGAGGGGATGCTTCAAATCCTGTAGCCTTGACACAGAAATCAACACCTTTAACCTGGTATGTTAACTAATAAGTTAGTTGAGCATGTGTGGCTTTTACTATACAGTTGAGAGGGATGGGGATGTGTTCATGTGGGGGGAAAGGCTTCGGGACAAAGTTAGGAGGAACACTAGACAACACCAGGGAGAGTTTTTGAAGTGTAACTTAGTCATTTAACAATTTTATTTATGTTATTTTATTTTACATTTGTTAACCGGGAAAGTCCAATTGGATACATGTCCATTTTCAGCAGAGGCCCGGGGAGAAAAGTTCCAAATGTACATAAACAAGTGTAATTACAGTGAAATTCTTATTTTGTATTTTAACAACATAGATATTTGTTTAATGCTATATACACACAATTACATGTTTTTCTGAAGTACAGACAGGAAATGGATGGAAGTTAATAGGTAAGGAGGAAATAGTTGGAGATGACATCTGAGAAGGGGAAACATTTAGCCTTAAGGTGGTTGAGGAGGAGATAGTTAGAGATTATATCTGAAAAGGGGAAACACACAGCCTTAAGATGGCTAACATACATGCTGTCAACCTTATTTCAAATCTTACCAGCAGGTGAGAGACAAATTAATTCTGACCATTTTAAGGATCAGAGTTTTATACTTGTAGCTAGGTTCTCATATATAGTTTCTGTTTGAGTGGGGTTAGTCAGGGTTTGCGCATGGACAAATCCAGTGCTTTTATAGGTATTTCTTTAGGGATAGTTTGAATTGGGGTAGGGTGGACAGAGTACTAAGTTCAGCAGGAAGTAAGTTCCAGTTTTTACCAGCGAGTTGGGGAATAGTGATTCACCAGCTGAGCTGTGAGCTTTAGTAGTTTGTACTAGCATTGTGTTGGAAGAGCGGAAGGCTTTTAGATTATTGTAGGGAGTGATAATATTTTTCAGTATGGGTGTACTGTTTGTTTGGAAGAGAATTTTGTGAATGACTATAAGTTGGTTATATAGAAGCTGATAGGGTAGTTCTAGCCAGTCTAGGGATTGAAGGTTTAGACAGTGATGGGTTCTATAAGCTGATCCTGTAGCAAATCTTGCTACATTATTGTAGCAGCTGATAAGATTATTGAGGTTTGATTTGCTTAGGTTTATGAAGATGGGTGAGACGTAAAGAAGTGTTGATAGCAGGTGCGTCTGGGCAATAACAGCTCTGGCAGCTGGGGTTAGGAATTATTTAATCCTGTATAAAGAGCTTAGTTTCTTATTAACTGTTTTGATAGTTTTGTCTATGTGAGCATCAGACTAGGTTGTTGTTGATGATTACCCCTAGTAGTTTAGTACAAGGTTCTGGGGAAATTATGGTGCCATTGTTAGATGTTATGGTGAGAGGTGGTGAGGAGACTTTGTGATTAGGGGAGAAGAGTAATAGTTTGGTTTTACTTGGGTTCAATAGTAGTTGGCGACTAGTGAGCCAGTTCTCTACCTTACTGAAAGTGATTTGGGTTAAGGATTGTAAGTCTGTGGGTGAGGTGGCAGAGCAAATTAGTGTGGAGTCATCTGTATACTGAATACATGTTGCATGTGGGATGATTTTGTGCAGGTCATTAATGAATATGGAGAATAGGAGATCCTTGGGGGACTCCAAGGGTGACTGGTACTAGGGGGGATAGATTATCTTTCCATAGTACAGCTTGTCTGGCACTCAGATAAGAATGAAACCAGCTAATTGCTAGGTTGTCTATAGAAAGTGATGTTAGTGTGTCTAGGAGTAGTTGGTGATTTACCATGTCAAATGCCTTGGATAGGTCTAGAAAGAGAGCTGAGGAGAGCTTGTTGTCATTACGGTTTTGATTTATTGTGTGAGAGAAGGAGAGAGGGGCTGAGGTAGTACTATGGGAAGGTCTAAATCCATGCTGGGAGGAGGCTAGGAGATTGTTCTGATTCAAGCAGGCTAGAAATTGCTTATGGATGCATTTTTCCATTATTTTAGCAAGATGAGATAGGATGGCAATAGGTCTATAGTTTGAGAGTTCAGTGGAATGTCCCCCTTTTTGAAGAGGAATAATGTGCAAGATTTTCCAGATGGAGGGGATGTAAGATTTGAGAATAGTTTGATTGATTAAAATTGAAATCGGATATGCTATTTCATTAGCAGCTTTTTGGAGAAACTCTGCGGGTAGTAGGTCTGTTGAATGGGTGGTGGGTTTCGGTTTTCTTATTAGGGACTTAATAAATGATGTAGGTACTGGATCAAACTTGAATGAAGATTTTTTTTTCTTGTGGGGTATGGTAGTACTTGAGGTGATGGGAGTTAGTTGGTTGGCTAGGGATTGCACAGTTTCTGTAAAGAAAGCGTTAAAGGTATTAGCAACAATTTTAGGAGATTGTTGTAGGGTAGCTAAGGGGGTAGGGGTTGATGATTTACCTGGGTTGAGGAATCTATTTAAGCCTGTCCAGAATTTTTGTGGTTGAATTTGGTGCTTCTGTTGCAGATTATAGTAGTAACTTTTTTTGTCTAGGATAATGGAATTCTTTTTATCATTTCTCAGTTGTTTATATGTGATGTGATCTTTTGGGGATTTAGTGGTTCTCCATGAGGTCAATGCTTTGTTTCTGTTGATAATTTTTTGTCTTGTACCATTGGTTAACCATGGTGCTACTTTGTTATTGGTTCTGATAGTATGTTTGGGAACATGGTTATCTAAGATAGCAAGAAATTCAGAGTTAAAGTATGAGACTGCTTCATCTAGAGGAAGTAGTTTTAGTTTGGACCAGTCACATGATTTAAGTTCATTCTGGAAATTAGTTTGAATAAAATTCTTAGTATTCCTAATGGTTTTAAAGGTAGATTGTTGAGGGATGTCATTTTTTTCTGATTATATAGGTCAGGAAGTGGTCACTGATGTCCTCAGGTAGAGTACCTAAGTAATATATCTGGGGTTGGTTGTTTATTAATATCCTGTCTAGGATGTTTTCCCTATTGTTGGGCTTATTGATTCTGGTAGAGGAAGATATGATCTGGGAGAAGCCATGTAAATTTATATGGGTGGAGGGGATGTCTAATGAGCAGGTATTCCAGTCAATATTAAAGTCACCGAGAATAATAGTCACTTGGGGGTAGTTAGTGGATAGCCACTGGAGGATACCTTCTAAAGTGTTTCTGTTGTCACCTGGGGGAATATAGATACAGGCTATGTTTATAGACTTATGTTTGTTGAGTTGGAGTATTTCTGCGTTGCTAGTTATCAAGGCTTGTGAAGTATGTTTTGGTTACTTCTAGTGTGGATTTATACAAGATGGCTACTCCACCTCCCTTCCTAGAGATGCAATCAAGTCTTAATATGTTATAACCGGGGGTATAATGTCATTATCAGAGGTATTAGGTTTGAGCCAGGTTTCAGAAAGGCATAGCATATCAGGGGAGTGGACATCTAGGAGGGCATGTAAATAGTGAATTTTGTTATTTATACTTCTGATGTTTAGGTGACGCACCAGGAGTGAGTTGGAGGCATTATTTGAGTTTCGTAGGCTAGTGTGGGTATTATTTGTGGAGTTAATAGCAACAGGTGGGGTTGGGCTTGGGTTAGGGTGGATGTCACCATCTTCTAGGAGGTTAGTTAGTGATCTATTCCCAAGTTTCTGGAGTTTTACTAAGAATTTGTGATGGTATTTAGTTCTAGGGTTCATATAAGTGGCTCAAATGGGATGCAGAGGTGTTACATTAGAAGAGTTTGATGAGAGTTGGGGTAATATTCGTTTAGTGTTATGTAGCAGCTTAATAGTGGTGGTTTTGGATCGAGGGTAGTGAGAGCCAAGGAGGTATTGATATCCATAGGCTGTGATAAGATAAAGAAGTATGAGTGGGGGTATTAGGCAGTAAAAAGGTTTTGATTTTGGGGGTGTGAAATTAGTTTGTGGAGGCATTTTGGGGGTATTTAAGTAGTACTTGTTAGAGAGTAGGGGTGGGGAGTCACTAATTAGTGTAGCTTGAGAGATTAGTGAGGGTTTTAGTAGTGGGTTGGATTTTAAGAATGATGGGATAAAGATGATTGTTGCTAATGATTGGAAGTGGTTCTAGATGAGGGGGAGTGGCAAGGTGATGGTAAATGTAGGAGTACTGGGGGCTGGTAAGAATTGGGGGCAGGGTAGGGGAGCAGAGTGAGCCCACAGGGTGAACAAAATGGGAAGAGCCAAAGGGAGGTAGAATGCAGGTCAGGACGGGAACAATCAGTAGAGAAGATAACAAGTTTGGAAGTAAAGTATGCACAGAGGGATTAGGGTGAATCCCAAGGACTAATAGTAGGAGAAGCAGATATAGTCATAGGGGAGTAGGGAAGAAAGTAGATATAGTGAAAAACTACACTAGTAAGTTAAAAAAGGTGCTACACTAAAGGTAAGTGTTAAAAGTAGTTATAGGCTGCCATCTAGTGGCAAAACCATGTTAATACATCAATGGGACATGGTAGATCCCGGGGCCGGGGAAGCACTGAAAGAGGGGCTTTTAAAAGCTAGGAGAAGCCTGAAGAAGGGCAAGTGTATGGATACACAGGGGGGAGGGTTGGCTGCTGCAACACCTGGTGGAGAGCATTTTCTAACCACCTAGCAGGGGTATGGGAATAGCTTCTATGCTAGCAGTTTTAACAGTATATACACATACTTTCATTAATCCTTTAATTTGCAGAGATAGTACATTCAGGGAGTAGGTGTATCGGGTCCTTACTTGGAAAAAGGTGCCGGTTTTCTTTCCACATCCAGCAGGGGCAGATGTAGCATCACAATGCAGTTTCTGCACGATAACAAGCATGAAACCCTAATGTCTAGCATTGTTGACTGACTGTAATTATGGAGTCTGATGTGTGTGTGTGTGTGTGTGTGTGTGTGTGTGTGTGTGTGCTTTTGAAATTGTATATTTGTGTAGAGGATTCTTTGGGGCGGGTGCATGTGCCAATGTGATGCACTGGCCGATAGTGTTCACCACCAAATTAAAGTGCTAAGTTGTACTTGAGGGTATTTAACAATGATTCAGAGATATGCAAATGAGATCTTGTCTCTGAATAGCAAATTCCTACATTGTTTAAACAGCTCATTTATACCACAGCTCTTATCACAAGCCAAGCGAGGGGCTGTTTCTGAATCCATAAGAACATCTTTTTGAACCTCATTGTAATATTATTATTATACATTTTTTGCAGTTCTTGAGAATAAACATTATTCCTTTAACTGGTCAGTTTATAAATAATAAAACTTCTCAAACTGTGTCCTTTATACTCTTATGACAAGGACTCTTTATAACATATTGTTTGTAAGGTCTGACCTCAGTAAGTCTTCTTCCTTATTTTAACATATTCTGTTTTCATACATAATGTTTAGACTACACCACTTAATGCACAAAACATATTTACTTAGCATTTTATCATATTCTGTCATGTAAAAATGTAATGCTTCACAGTAATTTACAGAGTTTCTTTCAGAAATGTAGTATTAAAGTTATTTATTGTTGCTGTAAGGCATTTGTGTATTTCATTGGCAAATTAGCTCATTATTATTCATTTCATGGTTTTTGACAGTTTTCTGATAAGATATTTCTGTTAGACTAAGTCTGAGGTCCCGCATTTGTTTAAGCAATAAGAGTCAATTTAAAATATTTTAAAGAAATTACATAATTACACTTTGAGTTTCCTGTTAGATGGACCATAGAACTGAGAAAGAAATCAGCCACTTTACCTGTTTTCTTTAAATGAAGTTCATGAAATATAAGATATATTTAGAAATACATTTTTTTTGTTGTAGAGGTATGTACCTCACTAGAAAAAAAAACAGAGCAAAGTATGAGGTAGCACATAATTATGCAGACAGACACAGCTTGTTAAATGAGATAAAAACTGCTCAATATTTGTTCTGATTAAATAAAGTATGTACATAATAGTCTTGTATAAACTACAGAGACTCTGATGGAATTATAGTGCCTAAACAAGTATATAAGTGGTGTTTTAAGACAAATAGTTTATCTTATTAACTCATCCTAAACTTCATATTTTAAACAGCAGTTTTATGCTTATGTTGTAATTATTCAGCTAGATGGGGAAACAACTGCATTAAACCATTTGGTTAAATAAAGGAAAAATATCTCATTACAACATACACACGTTTTGAATACTACTATGGCTACTAATGATAATAAAATGAAACGCTATTAAATAAATATTTATTTAAAAACTCCAATGGTCAAACCAATTCAACTTGCATAAACAATATATTAAAAAAAATAGAAACGTTATAGATAAATATCTGGAGATAGAAACACTGTGTTTCACTTTGTCCCTATAGAATTTACATTAGAGCGTATAAATAGTCTGAACTTACAAGAAATATAATATATATATATATATATATATATATATATATATATATATATATGTTTGTTTAAAACAAAAATGATTTGATTTTTTGGAACCAAACATTGAGACTAACATGCATAACCAAGACTATTTAAAGGGTAAATAAAATTTGGGAATGGAAATCCAGTTTATAGTACAAATCAATAGACAGGTTTTTTTTAAATCTCTAAAGCCAATTTTTTTAATGTCAAACAGAATAAAAAAATATCTATCCATTCTTGATTTTTCTAAACAAACTGAAAACAAATGCTGAGATAGGGACTTTATATAAAAATTTGTAAAATAATTAAGAACTATAAATTTTGTATCAATGATAACTAAGAGTTGTACACATGAGCTTCTCAATGTAACTGCACTAGATAAAAATAATTTTAATACCCTCGTAAAAGAATTACATCATTATTATGGAGATTATTCTCTCGAAAATTTCTGCATAGATCATTTATCATTTCATACAGAATTGCAATTATATACAACAAGAAAGGTATTGGTTGATGGAGATGTATTGAAATAAAGTCCCATGATAAACAACTATAACCAGATGAAAGACCAGGGATAAATGAAACCACCATTAATATATTGTTAAGGTGTTATTGATGATTTTTATGTGTTATTGATCACTTTTATGTGTTATATGCTACATGTTTAAGCAATACATTCTGTTAGGTGATTTATCATGTGACTTGAACTCAGTAGGAAATGAAATAACATTTGTTTTAGTCATTCCGATAGTCATTTGCCTAAACGTTTGACAAAAGCCTTCATTCAAAGAAAATATCATAGCATTTGTTATTTTGCCTTAGCAGTGTTGTCCCAGCTCCAGCCACATGACTGATGATGTCACAGTCATGTCATTTAATCAGAAATGTAGTCAGGGAAATGTAACTTCAGGTAAACAAGTCTGGGAAGTGAGTGACTGCTTACCTCCTGGTGTAAAGAACATCAGGCCATAAGACATAACTTGTTTGACTTTCTCATTGTCAACAAGTCTGGGAAGTGAGTGACTGCTTACCTCCTGATGTAAAGAAGATCAGGTCATAAGACATAAATTGTTTGACAATCACATAGTCATATCTTGCACCTATTACTTCACACAGTATTTTGCCACTCAGTTTGCTTCTGACATTTTTCTGTTTGTAAACTGTTTTACTGTGATTCCCTCACTTTGGCATCTTATAGGTTCATAGGTAAGTACTAGGCTAGCTACCTTTGTGAGCCATTTTACGCCTATACAGTATCTCATTTGGTGCTTGAATTAACCAGTCTTGTTTGGTGTTGAATTGACCTTAACCATACCATAGTCAATAATTATATATTACCTCTATTGAGAAATACTAAGAACCTACATAGATAATTCAAGGGGACCTATACATGGGACAAAGCACTTAGGAGCTGCCTTTATCCATTAATAATACATGCAATTTCCCTTGAGTAAATCTGCAACAGAACATTTAATTTAAACCTACATTTTGTACATTCTTTTACTCTGAAAATATGCTTGCTTTTTTGAGACTAAGTCACACTCTGTTAACATTGCCTGGCTGTGTGGCAAAGAGATAGATGGAGCCCCTATTTGTGTCCCAGGTGAATGGGTTTGATTACTGGACCTCACTCTGCAGGAGCTAGTCATGGAGGTGAGATGAGTGGTAGGCCTCTTCTGGGGGGGGGGGTGATGAGGTGAGGAGGGTTGCATAGACCTGGAGGTACTTAGAAGTGGTGCATTTTCCTGGAAAAAAACAGGAAAACCACCACTCAAGCTTCCTGAGGGTGGGGCTGTTTGGACAGCATGGCCCTTGTGAAACTGAGGGGATGGCCTCCTCTGTCAGTACATTACATGACCCCATTCTGTCATGCACATGTGTGTGTGTGTGTGTTTGTGTGTGTGCACAGGGTGTTAAGGCCAATGTGTAAAAAAAAGGCAATCCACCTCAATGGCTGCCTGAATGAAGGCCTCTCCCAAATGAGTCTACCACTGTTGAACTTGTTTAGCAATGAATATGGACATTGGCTGGAGGGGACCTACTAATCGGCAGGCAGCAGAGGCAAAAAAATTCTGTTAACAGTGCACATATCTATATTGTACTATAACTTTAAAGTGTCTTTGGCTGCTGCTTTCATGAATTATAACTAATATGTGGTTTCATGAAATCTTCCGTAGAGACCTGTTTCATTTTTATTTTTACTAAACATGCAAGCTGGTATGGTCTACTTGATTAATTTCTCATATGCTTCAACTGGTGCTACCAAAATATGCAAAAGTCTCTGCATTTTGATGCCTGGTACATTCACCATTTGTAAAATTGCTTTATTTTTTGTAAAGTCATTTAACGGGCAGCTGCGGCGGTGCAGCGGTTAGCGTTGCCACCTCACAGCAAGAGGTTCTCCAGTTCGATCCTCGGCTGGGGTGCCTTCTGTGCGGAGACTGCATGTCCTTCCTGTGGTCACGTGGATTTCCTCCGGGTGCTCCAGTTTCCTCCCACATCCCAAAAACATGTAGATGGATTAGACACTCTAAATTGGCCCTAGGTGTGAGAGTGTGCATGTGTGTGCCTTCTGTGGAAGGTTGGGAGCCGGGCTGGCAATTCGACACCATAAAACTTCACTGCCAATCATGAGCAGACAGGTGATCCGCTGTGGCGACCCCTAACCGGGAAAAGCCGAAAGAAGAAGAAGATTAGCTGCATAAAATGATGCTAATTTCCCAGCACAAATTCCACTGTCTTTTATGGCAAAATCAAATGTATATATCAAACATGCTCAGCAAATTTAACATATCTTCTGCAATCGGAGTTCAATTACTTACATTTTCTCCTGATCTTTTGACCTTTCTTCCACACATACATCAGTAAATATACTTTTCAAACAGTGAAAGGTAATATTTATTACATTTGATACAACACAAATTTCTAAAGACCATTCTTGGTTCCAAATACTGAATATCCTCTCTCATTTCTATAAGAACCTCAGTTTACATTAAAACCACAGCACCAGATTTACCCATTCTAAAGACATAAACCTTGTCTGTGATATAAATCGGACCTGCTGGAGAGATAGGTATGTATCCCGAAGACTACCCCATCAATGGGACAGGCTCCCCTCATCCATGCATTTATTTATTAATTTGACATTTGTTAACCGAGTTAGTCCGTCTGAGCAGAAGCCCATTTTCACGGAGACTCGAGGAGAAAAGCTCCAGAATTATACCAAAGAAAGTACAATTTAAAACAACAGTATCAATATACAAAAGATGTAAGAAGTTCAAAATATCAGTAGTTCACGTTACAAAATCAATTTTTGCAACACATTTCTGTTTAAGCAGAATAGCAAGTTTGCAGCACGTTTCTGTATAAGCGTGCATAAAAAAATCAGTCTATCAGCAATAAATAAATTGAGGAATGTTAGAAGGGGCAAGAGTTTAAAGAGTGAGGCTTGAATGAAAGACGAAAGAAGGGAGAAGTGAATCCTGAGGAGGAACAACCTTTGCTCAAGACCCTGAGTTAGTGAGGAAGGCTTGCCAAGTGGGTAGCTAGAAGGGAAATAGCACTGTAATTATGCTGGGTAATTACAATGGCAGGACCAGGACGAATGGAAGCTGTCTTTTAAAGCCGATTTAAAGGATTTGTGGTTTGTGATAGTTCTGAGATTTAGTGGAAATTTATTCCAGGCTGAGGGTACAGAATGACTATAGAGTAATTTACAGTATTGCATTTACTGACTTGTAATTGATGCTATAGTAAGCTAGGAAGTGCACGGTTTGGGAAATATGGCTGGAGGAGAGTGGAGTGGGAGGCACAGGATGATGGTGTTTTTAAGACTGAATGAGCTAGGAGCAGTTGGGGGAGTCGAAGTGTTGGAATTCAAGCCAATGCAGTTTTTTTATGGCTCTACAGTGATGAGTGTGATAATGTAAGTTGGCAGCAAACCTTGCAACTTTGTTGTAAGTTCTAATTTAGTCATGAGATTAGACTAGATGGATGTGAGTAAGGGGGCAGCATAGAGTAGAGTTAGTAGTAGGAGGGCTTGTGCTAGGGAGAGTCTGTAGGCATTAGTGAGTAATTTTTTGTGTCTATATAGGAGGCCTAATTTTTGGTGTGTTTTTTTATGCAGTGCTGAATATGTAGATCAAACCTTAGGTGGTCATGAATTATGACACCTAGGAGTTTAGTGTGATATTCGGTAGAGATTATTATATTGTTTAGGGAAGAGATTGAGATGTTGCATGTTTTTTGGATGGAATAGAAGAAGTTTTGTTTTCTAGGAGTTTAGTATAAGTTGATTGGAGTTAAGCCAGTCTTCAAGAGAGAGGAGACATTTGGGTAAGGGTGTGAAAGTGAGTGATGTCTTCATAGCAGGAGATGATAATGAAATCATCTGCATATTGAATAACAGTTTTGTGTGGACAAGCAGAGTGAAGGTTATTGATGAAGATATTAAATAGAAGGGGTCCAAGGATGGAGCCTTAGGGTACCCCGGTCTGAACAGGTAGAAAGGAGGAGAGGTTAGATTGCCATTTCACAGCTTAGAATCTGTTAGTACGGTAGCTAGAGAACCAGCAGAGAGCAGAGTTAGGCTGAGAGATGCTAGCTTAGCTAGGAGTAAACTATGAGATACAGTGTCGAAGGCTTTGGAGAAATCAAGAAATAAGCAGATGACGAGCATGTTATTATCATGAGATGTGGCTATTGTGTTAGTAAAGGATGTTAGAGCAGTAGTAGTGATGTGTTTAAGGCAAAAGCCATGCTGTGTGGGGGTTAGAAGGTTTTCTCTAACTAGGTAATCAAGAAGGATTTTTGATAATGGATATAGTATAGCAATGGGGGCTTAAAATTGAAAGGCTTTGTTTCACTTCCAACTTTATGTAGAGGTATGATATAGAACTTTTTCCAGATGTCAGGGATTATATTTTCCTTTATGGATCTGTTGATCAAAATGGAGATGGGGAGAACAGTAGAATTTGCAGCAACTTTTAGGAACTGAGGAGGTAGGTTATCTGCTGATGGAGAGTAAGTTTTAGTTTGGAGAGAAGGGACTTGATATAAGTTGTGGGGAGAGGTCTAAGAGTAAAACTGGAGGAATGGATAGTGGCAGGGGTGAGGGGTTTGCAATGTTGTTTTTTGTAAGGTTACGGATAGAGTTAATGAAGAAGGAATTTAAGACTGTGGCAATTTCATAAGTGGAGCTATTAGGGCAAGAGTTTGGGGGTGCTGGGGACCCAGGATAAAGTAACTTATTTATAGTTTTCCAGAATTTTGGGGGGTTAGAGTGTGGGTTATTGAGTGGATTGTTGAAATAGTATTGTTTGTCTGAGATTATTTTCTTTTGAGTATGTTACCTAACTCCCTGCATTTTTTGAGATCAGTGGGAATTTATATTTATTCCAGTTTTTTCCAAGCACAATCTTGCTGATTCATGAGGTTTCTGTTGGTTTGTGTTAGCCAGGAGGCAGAAAGAGTTTTGACTCTTATTTTCCTTATGGGAGCTAGGGAGTTTAGTGTGTCAAGGAAAATTTTATTAAAGGCCAGAACTGCATCTTCTAGAGGGAGATTGTAGAGAAACAACCTGTTATAAAAAGACAGGAGGTTGTTGAAAGTTTCAGCACTGAAGCCTGAGAGTTTGTGGCAGTCTCTGTATTGTTGGGGTTTGTGAAGCTGGGGAGAATATCTGACAGTAGAGGTAGGATGGTGATGACTAAGGGTATCAGGAAGTGTAGATGGGTTAGGCTTGGAGGCGAGTACCCACTCTAAGGTGGAGGTAGAGTTAGTGTGTTTATCTACATGAGTTAGGTTGGAGATTAGCTGTGTGAAATGAAAGAGGTTAATGGGGCAGAGTGAGGGGACTTGGTATTGAGGATCATCCATTCGATGTTTACGTCACCCAGAGTAACAGTTTCATATGGGATAATGAGGGAAATATGGGAGAGGAAGTGTTAAAGGATAGGAATGCTATTATCAGTGGGTCTGAAAATAGAGACAATGGCAGGTTTTTTGTAAGTATTTAAGTGACAGTTGGCAACGAGCATTTTGGCAGGAAGAAACTCTGAAGTAGATGCTGAGAGAGGTTGGAGGGAAAGGCTGATTGGAGAATATTATGGTGACACCTCCACCTTTCTTTTTAGTCCAATCTTATCAGATGATGTTATAACTTGGTGGTAGGATTTAATTTTTGGAAACCTGAGGGATAAGCCAGGTTTCAGAGAGACACAGACTATCAGGGCAGTATTCAAATATCCAAGCATGGAGAAAGGAGACTTTATTCATGATGCTGTGGATGTGCATGGATACTATGGACATGAGCATGGAGAGAGGAGACTTTGTTCTTGATGCTGTGGATGTGCATGGATACTATGGACATGAGCATGGAGAGGGGAGACTTTGTTCTTGATGCTGTGGATGTGCGTGGATACTATGGACATGAGCATGAGAGAGGGGAGACTTTGTTCATGATGCTGAGGATGTTCATGGATACTATGGACATGAGCATGGGAGGGGGGAGACTTTGTTCATGATGCTGAGGATGTTCAAGGATGCAAAGGACATGAGCATGGGGGGGGGGCTTTGTTCATGATGCTGTGGATGTCCATGGATACAATGGACATGAGCATGAGGGGGGGGGAGTCTTTGTTCATGATGCTGAGGATGTTCAAGGATGCAAAGGACATGAGCATGGGGAGGGGCTTTGTTCATGATGCTGTGGATATCCATGGATACAATGAACATGAACATGGGGGGGAGACTTTGTTCATGATGCTGAGGATGTTCAAGGATGCAAAGGACATGAGCATGGGGGGGCTTTGTTCATGATGCTGTGGATATCCATGGATACTATGGACATGAGCATGGGAGGGGGACTTTGTTCTAGATGCTGTGGATGTTCATGGATACTATGAACATGGTAGGGGGGAGACTTTGTCATGATGCTGTGAATGTTCATGGATTTTATGGACATGAGCATGGGAGGGGGGACTTGATTCATGATGCTGTGGATGTTCATGGATACAGTGGACATGAGCAAGGGAGGGGCAAGACTTTGTTCATGATGCTGTGGATTTTCATGGATACAGTGGACATGAGCATGAGAGGAGGTAGACTTTGTTCATGATGCTGTGGATTTTCATGGATACTGTTGACATGAGCATGGGAGGGGTGAGACTTCGTTCTTCATGCTGTGGATGTTCATGGATACTGTTGACATGAGCATGGGAGGGGTGAGACTTCGTTCTTGATGCTGTGGATGTTCATGGAAACTGTTGACATGAGCTTGGGAGGTGGAGACTTGATTCATGATGTTGTGGATGTGCATGGATACAATGGATATGAGCATGGGAGGGGGGGATTTTGTTCATGATGCTGTGGATGTTCATGGATACTGTGGACATGAGCATGGGAGGGGGGACTTGATTCATGATGCTGTGGATGTTCATGGATACTGTGGACATGAGCATGGGAGGGGGGGACTTGATTCATGATGCTGTGGATGTTCATGGATACTATGGACATGAGCATGTGACAGGGGGACTTGATTCATGATGCTGTGGATGTTCATGGATACAGTGGACATGAGCTTGGGAGGTGGAGACTTGATTCATGATGCTGTGGATGTTCATGGATACTATGGACATGAACATGGGAGTGGGGAGAATTTGTTCTTAATGCTGACGTTGTTCATGGATACTATGAAAATGTTTTGGTGTGAGCAAGTGTGGTAGTTTGAGAACAATTTGCAGGGGTGGTGAGTTGGGTGAGTAAGGGGGAAGCTGGGTGAGATGTGGAGAAAGAAGGTCCAGGATTAGTTTTAAAAGTAGTAGCCTGAGGGAAGAGATATAGTTAATTCTGGGATGGTAGACTACTTTGATATTTGGTGATCCATATGAAGCAGAGTTCCTTCCTAACCCAATTCAAGTGCAACTTGGATAATTGGATAGGAAACTGGAAAATCATTCCTGGTTTGGCACCTATGTTTCTAATGTGTGCACACAACCTGTAAATGGTTCATCTCCCAGACCCCCCTTACACTACTTATCAAGGGTATCAGAACTTGTCAGAGATTTGGGATGAATGGCTAGCCTTAAAAAGGCCCTTGTGGTCATTAGTCTAGTAAATACCTATGAACCTATGAAATACTTCTACAAAAACTTTTTACAATAATGTATGAACTTTTCTTTCTTACTTACACAGTCTCTGTCACAATGTATTATTTTTTAACATTATTTATTTGCCCTTTTTAATGAAACAATATATCACTGCATATTGCTGTGAACTTCATCACACATGTTCTTACATAACTTTGTTCATTCAAGCATTTAAACTGGAAATTCTCTGTGTCTTAATCACTGAGGTATCTAGTATAAATCTGTTTGATAAGCAAGTTTACAAATGTTGCCTCTGGGTGGTTCATATATATATTTTTTGAAGGTTATACAGTATAATCTTAAAATTATTTGTTAATGCCACAAAAGTATGCAGTATAAATAATTTTAAAAGATAAGTTATTTTAAAAGTCATTTTTATTATGTGCCCCATTATTTATTATTCTTTATTGTCAATATTTTATACATAACTGTGGTCTTGGTGCTGCGGTAGCGTTGTCGCCTCACAGTAAGACATTGTCCTGTTCGATTCTCAGCTAGAGCGTCTTCTGTGTGGAGACATGCATAAATGGGTGTACCTTCGTTGAAGGTTGTACGTCAGGGCCGGCAACTTGGCATGTAAAAATCTACTGCCAATCATTAGCGGACTCCCGGAGTTCTACTGTGGCGACCCCTATCCGGGAAAAGCCGAAAGACACAACAACATTGTCAATATTTTATGCATGCAACCACCAGTCTATCTTCTTGTTAAATACAAAGTTTATTTTCACTTTCTACACCCCAGGTTATCTTTTACATTGTTTTCCTTTGAACACTGGTGCATGCTTAAACATATAGATGGCCTCCATACCTTTGGGATTATCTCATTGTTGTAGCACTTTCAGTATTTATATATTAGTACGCTAGATGGAAACAGTGTTTCAGAATAAAGGTTCACTGTGCATCAACCTAACATATTCATTTAGTTTCATTTCTTGTTTACTGAAGAAACTATATTTGCTGAGGTGTTTTGTACTGTTCCTGCCACTGGCTATGAAGGTTTGGCTTACTTATTAATGCTCAAGTACTGTTAGAGTCAGATTTCTATCCAGATACACCAGTCACAAGTTCCATATTTACACAAGATAATGCATAATAAATACACTGAGCTTGATCTGCAGAACTTGACCTTTACTTAACGCTCAGATGTTAACAGTGACATACCAGCATACCCCTCAACTGTCCAGTTTTTTGCCTCATATTTTTGGTCTGTTTTTCATAAAATTTGTGTTTTCTTGACGAATCACTGAGAACTGAAGTCACTAAATAATGACATGTATTTGAGTTTCACACTTGTATCACACTTCATATCCTTCAGAAAATGCATCGTAACACAAATCCAAGTATTCTAGCAACTTTCTATGTTTAACATATGTCCTTATTTTTGAGCCCCCCCATTATTTTAAGCTTTGTCCAGATTTCTTACAGTAAAAGGTTGAGAAGTATGCGTACCAGTAGCAGCATGCACATGCACACATGCAAATTGTGGCACTTAAACTCTAGTAGTTAAAAGGCTGTGAGCTGTTTATGAACCTGTAGTTGTAGTCCTGATTAGATTCCCTTAAAATTGTTATCTGGAATGACTACCAGCTAATGAGAAGTATTGCTTTTGTAATGTTTTCCTTCAGGGTAGAGATAATTATTCCAAAACTAATTCTATTATTAGCAAGATGCTTTTTTAATTTAATGATTTAAATATATTTTATTTAATATAGCACATTAATAAATAAAGCTCTTCAACTGTTGTCATTCTGGCATTCGAGTCAAACAGGAGTAATATAATATTTAGAGCAGGTCAACTGTGTCAGCTTGAAAGCTGTTAACTTTCGACTTATAGCCACTCAGTAAAACTTGGACAGCAAGCTGTGTTTACAAAACAATGTTTTCTTTCTGTTTGCAGCATTATGCTGCTTACATCTACTGTCCTGTAATCTAAATGCAGCTTGTGTAGTATTTATAGTTAATTTTTTCAGCGTTACACTTCGTGTCAGCACAGCTAATCTACTACGAAAATTGTAGTTAGAATATTACATTTTATGCAGCTAGGTCATTTTATTTATACAACTTTTTGTATATTTAACCATCTTGAATGCCTCTTTCAGGAGTAGTTTGTTAGCTATGTTCCTGTCAAATCACTTGGTTAGAAGCACAATACATACTTGGGCTTCAAACAGCCATTTCCAGTTTTTTGACTGTATCTATTAAAGAGGCCCAGTGGTATTTTCGAGACCCGATAGAGAAAGTCCCAAAACTCCAACAAATGAAGTGCAATGATGAAGAAATACATACGAAATCCAAAATTGCTGTACCTCAGAGTTTTACACTTTACTGCTTTACCTGCAGAATTGCACTTAATTTTTTGGGTCACCCACAGTCAGAGCTTTTGATAAGCAAATAAAAAAAGTCTTCACCACAGAAAAAGTAGCTGTTGCTGTCAAGGAGTATTAAATCACTTCAACTGTGAAGTTCTGGGACATTTGTAGCAAGCAGTTGCTATAATTTAGAAAGAGGTGCTTCAGTTTTAACTACAAATGCAATCTCAGCATTGCAGTGAAGATAGATTGACAACTGCTGATTGTGCCCCCTTCATCCCACAAGTCTAATCTTGAGCTTCTGATAAGGCCTCAGATCATTAAAATGTTGTATACTTAAACCTCAGTGCAGTTCCTTTGACATCAATAAAACGTATATCTGTTGTCATTGATTGTTGCCAGGGCGTAACTACTGTTAAGTAATCTGCAGTAAGAACTTTGACATGCTTTTGGGTGGCTTCATTTCTGTACTTTCAAGACTCCCTTTCTTAAATATCGGATTTTTTTTTCTCCCTGCCATGTATTTGTTCATGTGTTTAATATGTGCATATGAAACTGTATCAAAGACCTTGCTTAAATAAGAACGATCCAATAGTAAAGTGCATTCCATAAAAATGACAGTTTGGATAAAAAAGTACATTTTGCTATGCCTTAACAGCAATTCATTCCATTGCAAACTCTGCACTGCCATAAGTCATATAGATGTGCTTTATAAAGGACTAATCTTATCTATGCCATACACTTATAGCATACAAACTGAAACAAGAAAGTATATGTGACAGTGGTTGCATTTACTTTCTTTGATGAGTCCATTGTATCCTTTCAGATTCATTTATGTTTTTTGAAAATTACATAGTTAGTACCTCTATGTTGGTGCAATGGTTCCTCCACAAACACAGATTTGTACACCAGGACTTCTCTTCTCTGCTTGACAGCATCACTGCATGGATCTGATGGAAGTGCTGCCTTGCAGTCACCACAATAGGATGTGTCCCTTCACCATCCCAGTGCTGAGAGGACTTCTCCATCAATCACCCCTATAACCTAACCTTAGCCGATTCTCCTCTCTATAAATCAGTTACTCAACCGGGTCACCTGTTATGTCACTAGGAATATGAGTTGTATACCAGCATATTAGAAATAAACTCCGTTTGTGTGCACTGAGGAAACTGCAGCGGATATATATTTTGTTATTATCCTTAATGCTCTACAACAGAGAGAGCACTATACTGATAATCAAATGCAGGAAAAATGCATTCCTGCCCTTAGGTGGATTGAAAACATTGATCTTGTTAATGAAAAAAGAGGACAAGAAAAATAACTGGAATAGAAAGCATTGGTGCTTGTTTATGTGCCAAGTTTTCATGCTAGAGTTAATATATATAATTAGAATTATGGAGGCACAGCTTCAGATTCTAAAAGTGGAGTCACACCTCCTTTAACTCATTACACACAAGTGACACCTCCAGGTACCTCTGCAGTTGCATTCTATTAATGCCTGCAGGCATCAAATATTATTTGTTCATATTTGCATCAATAATTCCAATGCCATGCTATATACAAAGTATTAAAAGATTTTATATTAAAGCTTACACAATGGCAAACGCAACTGTATTAATGGTTGACCTTTGTCTAGTGCATGTAAAAAATATTAATTGTTGTTCACATAATGTTTATATATATTGTCATAAATTGTATATTTTTCTAAATATCGTATCAACAAAGTAGCTCACACAGGCCTGGTTAGCATCATATGAAAGCTCTCAGCTAGATTTACAGATTGCTGCTGACAGTATGTGTGTAATTTGAATGATTACTGAGATATTGTAAGTTGTTTCCAAAATATTACAAACATTATTGTTACTGTGTTTACTGTGACTAATAAACTACAGTTTATGACCTAGAACCTAAAGAATACTACTACTACAAAAATAGTTTGCCATTTACAATTTCTTTAGTAAACTGTATGATTCCAGAGATATGAACATTTGTTTGAAATGTGAGGACATAATTTCTTTGTGTGTCTGTCTCTCTGTCACTGTCTCTCTCTATCCCTTACAGGCCTGATAAGTAATCAGTCTTTTTCATACAGATAGACTGGCTCTATTATTTTTATTTTACAGTAATCAAATGAAAGATTTCCTTGACACAATAAAGTATTTCAGACTTTTTCTCCCAAATACACACATGCTTACATACGTGCACATATCTATATATATATATATATATATATATATATATATATATATATATATATATATATATATATATATATGGGCCCCCTTCAGTAAATCGAACGTTTACAAGTTTGAACCACATATGGCCGAGACCATATGTTGAACTTGTAAAGTTCACCTTACAGTGTGGAAAGGGAAGATTTCCCATTTCCGCAATATAGTGCAATCTGGGAGTTGGTATATTTAAGTAAGGGGGGCGTGGGGGTAGGCGTTTAGTTTTGTTGCTGTTTTATTTGTTTTTATTTCAGTGTTCTAACTTTTATGAGTTCGAACATATGGTCTCGGCCATATGTGGTTTGAACTTGTAAAAGTTCGATCTACTGAAGTTTATACACACACACACACACACACACACACACACACACACACTTTCAGAAGCAAACTGTTGTCCCATCTCCTAAGAATAGCCACTATCTGACTGGGTACAATTTTGAACAGGTTAATACTGCCTTTCTTGTGGAACACAATATTAACCCACTTCTTGGAAGAAGACTATTGTCAACCCCATTAGTCTTAAAACAGTCCAGGCATAACATTTCCTATTTTTTTTTAATATGTTCATAGGTAAGTACTAGGCTAGCTGTCCTTGCGTGCCATTTTAAGCGTAAACACTTTCCCTTTTGTACTCAAAATAAACTATCCTATTTGGTTATAGACTGGCCTTAGCCTTCCCATTGTTGATAATTATATATTACTCCTAATGAGAATAACTGGGATCATACTGTTGATAATTTGAGGGTACTCAGGTATGGTATAAAGCATTTAGGAGCTGCCTCTGTCCATTAGTAGTACAACAGCCAGTGCTGGGGTAAATTTTCTGTTTCCCATCCATAGATCTAAGTTGTACTTATAGGATCATAGGAAATTACTAGGCTGTTGACCCTGAGGCCCTTTCAAGCCTAGCCAAGAATTTAGCCCATGTTCTGACAAGTCAGCACCCAATAGCCCTGTCCAGCAGGGACACAGGTGGAATCCCAGTTGTGTATGTTCTGTTCCCCATCCACTCATCTAGGTTGTGCTTAAAAAGAGTTAATGACTGGGGCAAACTTTGTTTTATGTAGATGGAGAGTCTGTTCCACAGCAGCAGTATCCTCTCAGGGTATACTTGGCCCTCCAAACTGTTCTGTTAATGTTTCTGAAGAGGATTAGAACCCAGGACCAAGTATTTATTATGCCATTTGACTTACTGAGATTCACTAAATACATCAGTATGGGTCAGAGGATGCCTTCTATGCCAGACACAGTTCACCTCTTAGCAGTCTATAGGATACCGAGTATAGTGACAGGGCTTTTAGTCGGTTCATGTCGGGCATGTTGTTTAGGCCTTGTATTGTTTTAGTAAGGTGTCTCTGTATTTTATTTTTTGCAGTCTAACTTATTTCTTCAGTTACTTGTCTTATTTATCTTAATCAGGCTTTCCTTTATGGTGTCCTGTTTTGCTAAATAGTTCAGTGGGGCAAAAAATTTTAAAAAATGTGCAGGACAGTAACTTTGCTCTTTATTGTGAAAATGTCATATTCACATACTTCTTCAAAGAAGAAAATTGCAAACTCATTAGTCTTAAAATAGTAGATACAAAACAACTGGTAAATCCACCAAAAGCAGTTCGTATAGGCAACAAATAACGTAATGAGAATTGCGAACTGCCACCAAAGCTGGATTCAGCCGAAAGCGCTTATCCTTTCAGCAGCTAGCCTGTGTCTTTGATTTTAAGTCTTTGCAATATTAAAGTTTTATTTAAGGTTTTAACTGAATCCAGCTTTGGTGGCAGTTAACAATTCTCATTACATCTTAAAATAGTAAGGAGTAACACTTTGGGTGCATTTTTTTTCAGTAGGTTCATCAGTAGTTACCATGCTTGTAGTTCAGGAAACCATTGAGGAGCCTAGCACAGTTTCACAGTTGCCATAAAGCACTGCCTGCTTAAAGGACAACAACAGAATTCTGTTATTAAATGCTCAACTTCTCTGTCCTTTTTGTCCCTATTTACTGTCCCTGCTATGAATCAACAACAGTACAGCACCTAGAATATTTTAAATCGACTGTTACTGTCCACTAGAACAGTACCTTACTGTACTGTGGTGGTTTCACTTTCAAAAAACTTTTATCCTGCCCTGGAAAAGCTTGCTGCATTCTCTAAACCATTGATGTCATCAAGGCCAATGAATATAGATAGTTTTCTGGCCAATTCCCTCCCCAAACTTGACATCACCATGGCTGTCCTAAAAACTCATCCATGCTGTGATGTCACAGCTCCCTGGTCCTTCACGTACCCATACAAAAAGTAAAGGCTAGAGCAAGGAAGCAGTACATGAGTCAAATCTCCTGCTGTGAGCTATCAATCACAGCAGGTAACAGCTGAAATTGCCCTTAGCATTTGACAGCTAGGGAAGCTAGGTGTGAAGGGGATGGGAGATGAGTGAAAGTAGTAAAATTCAGGCTTCACAAAAGACTGTAGTTTAGTCATTGTAAAGAGAAGCAACAGTAAAAAAAACACTTTGAAAGTTTGTTCTGTGGCATTTGCACTGTTTGTGTTTTAAGTAGCCATTAAACGGCATAAAATGTTACTTAAAACAAACTGACTGAAAGACAGCAGTGCATGCATGTAAAATCAATGCATTGAGAGGAGCTTTAGGAAGAAAGAGGCTTGCATGATGTAATTTTTTACAAACAAGCACTCCATTGTGGAATACCTGGAGGTATTAAGGATCACTTCAAGATGCTAGACCCCATGAGGTCAGACTCAGAAATTACATATAAAAACATGTAAATAGTCCCAGAGTGGTGTAAAAATGCAGGAAACACCAAAACCTAATGAAATAAACATGTTTTTTGAGTCTGTGGGTGTGGTTCTCCTTTAAGAAATTTGTTCACGGTCAGACAATAGGCCAAAGAAGGCTAAAAAAGTCACGTCCTGGATGGCAGGAAGAAGTTTGTTTACAACATGTAGCCTTAATCCTTTGTGTTATCTGCCAGCCTGTCTTTATAGTCTAACTTACATATTTTGTGTGCACACTTGTTTCTTCAGTTACACTCATTTTCTCATTATGTACAGTAATAGTAAAATATTTTTAAACTTCATTGTTACTAAATATATAAAGAGATGAAAATTATGTAAATAGAACATTCTAAACGTGAACACTGCTTATTATTTTAAGGAGTAAAATTAATAGAGAGTAAAAATCATATATTTCTTCATTCTCCACTTACTTACCTTATCCAGTTCAGGATTATGAGAAGTCCAAGTTTGTCCTAGCACTCCATGGCACTCAGTGGATACAAGGCATGGAACTAATCTCAGTTGGCATGTCAGTTGTGTTGTAGAATGCACACACACACTCGCACTCACACACACTCGCGTACACACACACACTTGCACTCACACAACTTGCATACACACACACACACACACACACACACACACACACACACTACAAAAACCCAATGGCCATGGGCAGTTTGGAAGAGCAATAATTCATGTAAGGCATGTGATTGAGATGTAGAAGGAAACCAGAGCAGGTAGCAAAAACTTACACCGTCTAAGAATAACAACCTCAAAATGTATGCTAAAAAGAACCAAACTACAGAACAAGTGATGTGAAGCAGCATTCCAAAAAGTTTGAAGACTGTTTTGGAGGGCAATAACCTTGAAAGTAGAACTGATGGGCAGCAAATAATTCTGAATATCTGAAATGTGTTTGCAGCTTGTAAAATGGGAGTTTGTGTACAACACACACAGTAGTGAGATGCTGTATTAGTTCTTTGTGGTTAAGCTTCATGAGAAGTAAAATGGTAAAGCAATATAAATACACAGCACAGTAATCAGGAGTTCTATATTCAAAGTGCAAACCTATGAACAAAAAGAGAGAAAGAAAAATATGAACATCATCAATAGTTTTATACTAAAAATGCACAACTCTGGACAAAAAGATAAACAAAAATATGTATGCCATCAGAGTTTTATACTAAAAGTGCACAACTGTGTACAAAAAAGTAGTCAAAATTTTGTATGTGGTTCTACTAGGTCACATAGAAGTAATACACAAACATTTCCATGGGACTGAATTCACGTGTGCTTGAACACACACTGCACCTTATATGACACCAACAGTAGCAGGGATAATGGGAAAGGAGAAATGGAGGAGCAAACAGAGGACAGTGAGGTAGCATAGCTGTTCCCTGTCTTCCAAGCAATGATTCCCAGGAAATGACTCGCTTGCTGCTGTTGTATTTAAAACAGTAATTGCTTGGGCTCCCTATTGAAATTTCAGGACTCGAAATGCCCAGTACTGACATGCACACACAAAAAAATAAGTGAGAGCAGAGTGAATACCAAACAATGCTCTTCTCATTTAAACTTCTTTGTTGCAGAGGGACAAGCCCCTGAACTATTATATATAAATTCCAAAGATTGACATACCCTAGAGAAAGGAGAATATTCTGAGAAACAGCAGTCTCAGGCTCCGTGTATGTAAGTCTGGATTTTCAGCCATTCATTCTCCCCATTACAGGACTCAGTAATGCAGGTCCCAAACTTTCAAATTTTTCCAATTATGTGAGCGCCGGACGATCTGTTTTAAGAAACATCTCCTTTCACTAATGTTGTGAAACCATTTAGTCTGTCTACCTATGTATTTGTGTGTGTTTGTGTGTGTGTGTGTGTGTGTGTGTGTGTGTGTGTGTGTGTGTGTGTGTGTGTGTGTGTATATATATATATATATATATATATATATATATATATATATATATATATATATGTATGTATGGGTCCCCTTCACATGGTCGACAGTTCATATAATCGACACTCATTTGGTCGACGGTTCATTTGGTCGACAAGCAGATTTTCCCCCTTCCCCAATGTTGTGCAACCCTGGAGTTGATATATATAGTTAGGGGGGTTGTGGGGGGCACAGCCCCCCATCCTAAAATGCTTGTCGACCAAATAAACTGTCGACCATATGAACTGTCGAGCATGTCAGGTAGACCCATATATATATATATATATATATATATATATATATATATATATATATATATATATGTATGTGTGTGTGTGTGTGTGTGTGTGTGTGTGTGTGTGTGTGGTGTGTGTAACACTCTGGGCAATGGGTGTGGGTGGTTTGCCCAATAATGTATTGTGGTGACGTTTATAATGTAATTTATATTTATATTATATATTATATTTATAAAGAAATAATAATGTAATTTCACTTGATGGCTTAAATGTGTTTCAGGCAATTGAGATTGCAGAAGAGATTGTGGTGCCATTTCATGAACTAAGCATGGAACCAGTGTCAGATAGTCTGGGGGAAAATGTCAGGATAGCAATAGTGTCATATATATATAATTTTTTTCCTTAACTTGGTTGGGTAAGCCCAATTTTTATATGAATAAGAAAAGCTGAGGTTATGGTAAACAGATGCAAATAAGGCAGAATAAAGCAAACAGATGCAAAATACAAGTCAAAAAGAAGTGTGTTTGATACATATGGAAGTGTAGAACAAGGATGGTAAACATTTGATCTGTGGCTTACAGAAGACAAGGAAAATGAACAAGTGATCAGATGCAGTATACCAGAGTGTGAAATGTGCAATGACCATGTGCCCATATATTGTACATCTGATATGAGAAAGGACATGAAGTATATTCGGTAACATCTGCAGTACCACTAAGGATAAAAAAAAACATTTGACAGCACCCCACATTCATGGATAAAAGAGTGCTTAAAAATGTATAAGATACACTCTACACTGATCGATTACATTACAGCGACCAGGAGACATTGACAAACCACTTTGCAATTAAACCATGATAAAGGGGATAAAAATTTGAAGGGGGAAATGCCAGGGTGACTCACTGGTCTTCATCTGTCACCCTTGGGATTTCAGCTGCTGGCTAAGGCTCTTGCCACTCCATAGTGCCTTTTTTAGGCAGTGTCTCAAGGACAAAATTCCTGACATAAAAACTCCATCTAAAAACATCTTCAAGGTTATGCTGCTAAATGCTAATAGTCTTAACATGAAACTGCACTCACTGGAAGCATTTCTCACCTTGGAAGATGCAGACATTTGAGCAGACACAGTGACCTGGTTCAAGGCTGTGGAGAGCACCCCAGCCATACCAGGCTACACCTCCTTCCACATGCACAGACCATAAACAGATGACGTGAAAACTAAAGGAGGCAGTGTATCAATATTCATTAAACATAAATACACCTCCAGATTGGTTAAACAGTATGATTCCCTTGAGATACTTCAAATGCAATTAACTGTTGGTAGGACACCTATTCAAATCATTGCCAGTTACAGCACCCCATCCATGAATCAGGACACCCACTTTGCTTATTTGGTTCTACTTGAGTCTAGCAAGATACATCCGAACACCATGATTTTGGGCAACTTTAATTACCCATCCATTGACTGGGTAATTTACTCGTGCTCAAACTCACTCGCCCAAAGGTTCCTCAACTTTGTTAACTCCAGTACCTGGACCAGCGGGTTGACATCCCTACAAGGGGTGCCAACATCCTAGATCCAGTGCTTACCAATATGGAGGACAACTGTAAGTGAGGTCTTCCCTGGTGAGAGCTGACCACAAATCAGTCTCATTCAAAGTAACTTTTACACTTGCCCCCCCCCCCCCGCCCCCCAGCAGCTAAGCTAAAAAACTTCTCCAAAGCAGAGTATAAATTCTGACGGGATGGTATAAATAGCTTTATTGCACCTCCCTCCTGAGATGGAACTGGCAACTATTCCGAGTTCTACACCAATGCTTTATATAAACCCCTGTATAACTGCATTGACTCGTCTGTACCTGATAGAACCAAAATAAGTTCCATAAGGAAAAGCAAACATGCCTGGTGAACAACTGCCAATAACAGGCTTTACAATAAGAGGAAGAAATTGCTGCCTAAAAGTAAGAGGGAGAGAACCCTAAGCTGGAAACGCTCCTTCCGCTGCTTAAACAAGCAAATAAGACTTCTTGTGAAGTCCTCCAGAGCAAATTATGAATCCATATTAGCTTCCTCAACTAAAGACAGCTATAAGGCATTCTTTAGTTACATCCATAACCTAAAAGGAAAGGCTCAGATTTGTGCCAAACTGGTAGTTAATACTACCGCATATTCAAAGCCTGTGGACATAACTAACCTGTTGGCTGACAGGTTCTATGAAAACTTCACTCCCTTATCCTCACCACACATAACCCTTAACATTCTTGCCACCTGTCCCCTACCTTGTATCTCTAATGAGCAGGTCATAAATGCCCTCTCTAAGGCCAAAAACACAGCATCTATAGGACCTGCTAACATCCCAGGCTGCTTCCTACATGGCCTCCAACAAGAATTAACAAAACTGTTGGGTACTCTCTTCAATCATAGTCTAAGCACTGGCTTCATCCAAGCTGAATGGAAAATGGTCACTGTTTTTCCCTTGCACAAAGGTGGTGCTTCCACTGACCCCAGGAACTATAGACCTATTAGCCTGACTAGCCTTATCTGCAAGGCATGGAGTGAATCATCAAGGACCTTATCAACAAAGATATAGGTAATCTCTAAACACTTGACCCTAAGTTTGGACTTGTCAAAGGGAAATCAATCCTGTTAAACTTGGTGGACTTCTTCAAGACAGTCACCAAGGACCTGGATGAAGGGAAATCTGTACATACAGCCTACCTAGTCCTAGCCAAGGCTTTTGACACTATCCCCCACTCAGGCATCATTGACAAACTCACCCAGCTAGGTATCAACCCATATATAATTAGACGGGTTGCTAAATTGCTCACTGATAGAACACATATAGTCAAAATAGCGAAATTCACCTCCAACAGCAGACTTGTAACCACTGGTGTTCCACAGGGATCAGTCCTGGGACCTCTACCTTTCATCACCATGTCTCCACAGTAGTCAGAAGGGCATTCTATATTGCTCATCTCATAAGTAAAGGCATTGCCTCCAGAAAAAAAGAAGTTATAACCTGCCTGTACTTGTCCCTCATCAGGCCAATAATTCAGTACAACATCCCTTTGGTATGTACCTTTCCAAGCACCTGCACTAATTGGAGAGACCACAAAGGTTCCTCGCAAGGATAATTCAAGGTCTTCAGCACCTGTCCTATGTGGATTATCTGAAATCACTGTCACTTTATTCTGTTTCATACAGAATACTCAGTGGCATTCTCTGCCTTGCATATAAGGCAATATCTGACCCTGCTTTATTGAAAATGCTGCATATCCGCAAATCAAATGGTACACGAGTTACTCCCTCTAAACACCTTAACCTGATAAGTAACATTAATAGAACATGCTGGATGGACAGATTTGGAACAGACTCCCACTTCATGGCAAACAGAGCACCTCATTGGTCCTCTTCAAACACAATTTGGACGATTGGATGGATAACCCTAAATTCACACCAGGGGTTACACCTGTATCTCTCTTGGACAGGGGCAATAGGTGCTGATCGTGGAAATAAGGGTAGAACTTGGCTGGGCTTGTAAGGGCCCTAGCCATTAGCCTAGTGACTTCCTATGATCGTATGAATATTTTAGGCCTATTTTTTTTTTATTATTCTTTTTATCATTGCCAAAACAATATCCAAATCCACTTTTTTCCAGTGAAACCATTTACCTATAATTTTGCTCTTTATATGCAATTGATTCTGAACGTTTATAAAGCCAGAATTTTTAAGCATTTTTAAAGACTGTATATGATGCCAACATGTCAGTAACCATTCCATGCTTAGCAGTTCTTCATTGTCCTCTCTTTACGTATGCATGAAAACAGAATTTTAATTCCTTTATTATTTCATACTCCATTCTCTTTATAACCTCTGTGTCCTTCTGCACAGCAAACCTTTCTACCACTCCCTCTTCACCTTAATCTCCCACATTCCTTTTCAGTTTCTTTTTGAACTTCCCACTTTATGCATCCCCTTCATATACTCTTCTCCACTATCTTATAACAAGATTCTATGTCACTAAGTATCCCAGTATTCTTATCCGCACTTCCTTTGCCCCATCAGTTATGTGATGCCCCTCTTCCTATTTTAGCTTTAGCTAATCTGTCTATTTACTGACTACATGTTTCTGACTGCTTACCTCCATTTTATTTATTCCTAACATCTAAATTGTATCCCTCCTTATCCATGTCTTAGAAGTCGTAGCTAATTCTGCTTGTCACACATATATAGCACATGAATTATTTGCTTACTAAATGTTTTATATTTCAAATTTAATTTCATGTATATTGTCACCACAAAAGAAATACCTGTTTTATCTTTCTATGGTGTCTCTACAGAACAATTACCTGTTTGTATCTCAGTCTTAAGAACTGTGTAAGGTACATTTGTAAAAAAAAATGTTGCCATGAGTATCTTAAATGTATCTGGTGAAGCTTTTCTGCCTGGGCCTCTGCTGAAAGTGTACTTTGCCTAGTCAGACTTTACCAATAAGCAAAGGCAAATAAATACATTTAAAAAAATGGATGTTTGTGAAGAATGGAAACTTGGGAAATTATTATTTTTTTATTGTTTTTGAATCCTGTCGCTAGGGAAAATTTCCAGTTTTGTGTTAGATCTGAGATACATTTTCATTTAGTGAACATTGAAATTGATAAGTCTCCCATGTGAAGAATGGTATACTCCGTGTTTACAATATAAGCTAAAAGTAGGAATTAGAGTAGGGAAGTAATCCTTGCCGTAACTATGGCTGCTCATATAAATTTACTGAAAATTGCTATGTAATCCTCAGTACGGCTGCTTTGTTTCTACTTTTCCAGGTACTCATACCCAAAATGAAAGCTCCCAGGAATGCGGTCCACAAACATTTCATGTTCAGTTGCTGTAGTTCATTCTAATCAGTGCGAATTCTTTTGGTTAATGAATGAAAAAGTAAAGCATTTTGGATTAAAGACCGTTTCTCAAACTAAGTTTTTTAACATTACTTTTTTATGGCTCTGGACCTATAATGGCTGCAATTTATCAAGTTCCTAGTGCACTAAATGTTCATCTGAGTGATGTAGATGCTTTGTCTTGTAAACCTACATATGCTGTGTTAATGAAACCATAAAAGGCACAACTATGAAAGTATGTGTATGAATTATAAATAAAACTCAGCAGAGGAATGTAAAACACATGTTGTACATGAACATGCAATCTACAGCTAATCTTTCCGCTACTCCATTTCCTCTCCAAACAGCAGTATGATGCTTGTTCTGCCAGCATCTCTAAACTCTTACTGTTATATTCAGTTCACATTTCTTATTTAGTAGATAAATATAAAACCCATGATTAATTTTGAAGGCAATCTTTTTCTTACTTTTAGCAATATAACCTTTAAGTACTTTGATAAATCTAAACTAATGATTCATTTTAACGACAGAAATATATATTTTTCATTTTTCAGACTGAGGCTATCAACAACAATAGAACCTTCTAGTACCATGATAGCTCTGGAGTGGTCCGATATCCAGCCAGCTATAGGAACAAAAATTTCCGATTATATTATCCAGCATAAAAGAGTAGAAGATTACACAGATTCAGAGTTGTATACAGGTAAGCAGTGTGCAGGTATGGGATTCTGTTATTTGAATTTTACCTGCTGAGTGATACTCCAGGGAAAGTTAAACACCTTTGAATTTATTCTGCAGTGCTATATCCAGATTGTTTCAGTGCTGTGAGATACGATTTATTTGAATGATAACAAAGATGATACAATATGGGAGAGTGAAATGACAGATCAAGGAAAGTCAAGGACAAAGAAAAGAAAATTAGTCATTTTAGAGTGCCTATTGTGAGAGAAGCTTTGAAATGGAAGGAAAATATTCCTAATTGGATTGAACATTCTTTGAATATACACAGTTTGAGATGTAAATCATTATAGTAGACGGTTTTCCTTTTTGTTATCTGTCCTGTGAAAATGTTATAAAAAAGTGAACAAAAAATGTTACTCTCTACTTTCAAAATGGCTGATAATATGAGAAATGCTGCAGTAAAGCAACATCAATCTATATCCTTGTGTAAGAGACAAACCACGCCAGTGGAATAATTGTTACTCCATCACATTTGGTTGCACCTCCTTTGTTAGTGTGATGTATGAATTTCTGTGGTAGACTGCTTATGGTATTGTGTTGCTTGCTTTTTCTGCAGTGGAACTTAGTTCATTTCTTTAATGACTACATTGGTATGTCTGCAGGTTACTTTGGTTATGGATATATAAAGGTGGCTTTGTAATATTTCAGAGATACCTCATTATTCATTTTGGAAAAAATTCTAATAACACAACTATTAATTTTAAGCAGATTCCTTAATTGCAGAGAGAACTATGGCAGCATTCAGAGCTCTTTACACACAGCTGCAGTGTCTTCACTGTTAATTTTGTTTTTATTTTTGTGATCTTTTAGAATAGTCTATCCATGTTGATACTTTCTGAGTAATGAGGTTTTTGCTAGTAACCATACAATTATTGTTACTTATGACAAAGCTCCTCAGTCTGAAATTCATTGCTTTTTTAACAAACTATAATAATGTTTGGTAGAGAGCAAGTAACATGACTAGATAAATATTGTATTTACTACAACCACATATAATCCAAAGACATTGTCAGGACTCCATACTTTGCTTCTGATTGTCATTTTTTTCTTTGTATATAGCAAAAATGTTGTTATATTTCTGTTTTGCCTCTTAACTTTGTCATCTGCTGTATATTCCAAAATGGAATTAAATACATGTTGTCATTTGAGTGTATTTTGCTAGGCAGGCACTGGAATTAAGTGAATTATTGTCAACCCATTTAAGTGACTGTTTCAAAAATAAAGACTCATTGTATGCACTAGAGAATTATACACACAGTGTTTTCCTTTTTAGCTTTCCTCCATTAGAAGATTCATTTTTAACTAATATATGTGCACATATTATACTCATGTTTAGAAAATGTTTTATTCAGCTTAAAATATGAAATATTATATCTCTGAGATGATTTGAAGGGATAAAATTAGGATGTGAGCAGTACAGGGAATAAATGGAATGTCAACTAGAATCTCATATAAAAAAAGAGAAAACTCAAATTGCAATGGTTAGGTTTTTTAGTGTGATTTTATTTTTTTACTATGATTGTCTTTTAATGTCACAAAAGTTTTTCTTTTACATATATGTTTGAATTTTAACCAGTAAGTTCTAATACTTTACCATTTTTGAGGTAACTGGCTCTTTAAGGCTGGCTTCGATTGGTTTTCATTTGTCATGTGAGCATTTAAATCAAAATGGAGTCAGTGTATGTAGTTTTGTGAAGTTTTCAACAGAGTAGATAAAATGAAAGCATTTAACTGCTGTGATTCATTTAGTTATTTGCAATAAATTTCAATGGGATACAAATTCAAATTGGTTCTTGGAAGGCACAACCACCTCAATTTTTAGATTGTTTTTTGATTACACTGTGAAACTTTTTTTTTTTTTTTATTTCTATCTGACTAGTGGCCAGGGCCATTGAGAAGATTGTGGACAGTGATGCAAAAACTGGAGGGGAGTATACCTTAATCCATCACCCCATGGCAGCCTTGGGAGCTCTTCTATGGTGGCCTTCTGAAGATGCATATGCATCTTCCTGACCAAGCAGCAATCCTTTTGCAGCTCATACCTTACCAAGCTGACTACCTCTACCCAAGATGGGTGAGTTGTTATCATCCTTTCACTCCCATCCTCCTCCCATCTACTCCCTCTATTGTCACTAATTAAACGGGCCTATGTTAAATATTCGAACATCCAAAATGTCGAACGTTACATGGTCGAGACCAAATGTTCAACATTTCGATGTTCGAATATTAAATAAAAAAAAAAATTAAACAAAAAAAACACACCTCAACAGTGTTAGCAGGGGGGTATGAGCTGCACTGTTTTAATGAAAAAAGTTGTTAAAATATTACTGTTGTATTACATGATGAAACTAAATTGACTTGTGTAACCTGTACCCTGCTGTTTTAATGCTGTGATTAGGATAACTCACTAGTTTCACCAGAGGGACTCACAATACAAATAACTGCATCTTATCTCATTGTCAGCTTGTATATATTCATTAGCTTTGGGATATGTTTGTCTTTTTAATTAATTTATATTTACTTGCTGATTTGGTAAGGGAATGGTCCTTCTTTGCAAACATGAACTTATACATTTGCAGGCATTTTATCTGCTGTACCCACCTTGCATTATAATGTAATCATCTTTCCAATCGTTTCCCTTATACAATTCAAATCAGTTGAGCTGATTCAGCGTTCTACAATAAATTTTTGTTTTTGATGCTAAATGATGTCTCTGTACAAGCTGTGTATACAGATCTGTGTCATAAGGATTACTTCAGACAGTTATAGCCTTCTGGTTGGCTTTACATGTTGCAGTGTCTAGGAGAGGAGTTCAAAAAATATACCTATTTGAGTACAAAGAGTTTGTCTGACTACACCTTTATTTCTCTGGTCAGTTTCATTTAAACAATGTGTGATTATTTGACCTCAAAACATATAAATCTTACAATAAATATACATAAACATAGAGAGGTTTACTATAGAAACATTAAAAATTTCAAAGCTGAACTCTCAGACTTGCCCCCTGCATGACTCATGTTAGCACTTGTTCCCTGGTCTGCATCTGTAGGGAGTTTCAGGATTTGATATTTGTTGTGCTTGTAGTTTTTCTGTAATTTTGCATTTCAGTGTTTCCTATTTGTTATTGCTGAATATGATGTTGCAGTACTCTATGTTCCCACACTAAACCTATACACATATTTATATCTTGAAACACACTTCTAAAGACCAAACCAGGAAACAGAAAAAGAACCAGTCCTAGGATACAAATCCAAAAACCACTCTGGAACACATCCACTTTTAATTCTGTGAACATCTTCAGAAAAAACATTTACAAATGACCCTACTCTAACTTCCTTTTATATCCTAATCTGTTGTCAAGCAGGAAATGACTTCAAACAATTAACAATTAATTAAATAAACATTAGGTGTGTCAGTCTGTATAAAATACACATTCTTTAAATAAAACAGTTGTAGTAAAAACTTGTTTAAACAATATTACCTATTAACTAAAAAGCATTTTAAATTTATGCATTCATTTAATCCAGGTGCACTGTCTGCACCTAAAAATAACTGCCACAGTGCTTCTTTACATTCTAGTATTGTTGTTAAGATCACCTTCAAAAGAAACCTTCTGTACCTTTTCCAAGACAAAAAAATTGAATCTTTTAAAATCTAGACATACTGATGCATGTCTAGCCAATTAATTTGTTTTGTCTTTCTTTTTAATAGCCAGATTGTGTTCATATATCCTGCGTTTCAAACTTCTTATGGTCTTTCCTGTATAATAATTGTCACATGACATACAAATAGCTCCACTGAAGTAAACATTTGGAATTACGTGTTTAAGCAGAATGGTAATCCGTTTACTTCAGTGGATGTTACAACTACAAATGCCAATGTAAGTAACTGTTTCAACGATAACATCTTTTTAGACACTGTAAATTGCAAAAAAACTATATACGAGTTGGAGAGACAGGTTTTCAAATATGTGACTTTAGATTTAGAAATTCAATACTTTGAGGAGTGCATCGCTCGTAAAGTGGTGCCGCAGGGTTTGAGGACTGCAAAGTTTCCCAACTGTGCAACACCTGGAGACGAACCGAGTAAAATTCTTGTAGATTTATACAATGAAACAGGTCTAAATATGATGCGCAAATTAGTGGCACATTATGGGAAAGAGATCACTAGAGTAAAGGAGAACATTAAACTTTTGGATGAACGTATCAAGAATTACGGTTGCTTTAAAGATTTTACTATTTTATACAATGGTGTAGAGGCGAAGGCCGACAGACACAAGGCTACGATCATATCTAGAAAGCAATCTAAACTCAAAAGAGACATTTTAGCATACAAATCTAACCAGGCTTACATTGTTCAGGAAGGGACATCGGAAAATATAAGAACAAACAATTGTGGTCCTGGAAACAATAAAACATTGGCACAAGTAGTTGACAGTAACATGAATAGTCAAGAAAAGGTGATGTGTAATAACATTTTGCCAAATTCGGAAATGGACAACAACAACATGACAGGAACACAAAGTGTAGGTCCATATTTGGACCAAAATAGAACAAATAATGACAATAGGGCCAGTTATGCCCAAGCAGTTCATTGGAAACTGCTGGTACAGGACACAACAAAGGCCCTTTTCACATGGGCAAATTAGAGAATAGACTTTGAAGTGGTACAATTCCACTCAGTACAAGGGGAAAGGGAAAAACAGGAAGAAATGGTAAATCAAAAAGGTGTACAAAACTATTGTCTTGATATTATTAATTTATCTAACATTTCTTTTTCCTGTGAATTAGAAAATGTTAAAGAAAGGCTTCTCATTCATTCCTGCCTGTAGTATGAATATAGGAAAATTGTTAGTAGACTTCAGACTGTATTTGAGGAAGTTAAACTTAAGTTACATCATGCAGGATGTTTTAAAACAGACTACTACTAGCAAAACCTTAGACGACAAGCTGAGTAAACCTAGCACTTTTAACCCTCCCCTTCAAATTACCCTTCAGGTCTTTCAAAGTATTGGCGAAAGAGAATTCAGGAAAATTAGTCATCATGACTATAAAGAGAATCTTACCAAAGAAGAGTACAAAGCATTACATAGCTTGAGCAAAAACTTTGACATTAGAACTATGAAAGCAGACAAAGGTGGGAAAATTGTCATTATGAACACAAAGGATTATGGAAGTTCTTTAGAAGTGATGTTAGAAGATCTAGATACATATAAAAAGGTGAATGTCACATTTGTTTGATATGTTCAGCCAAGGTGAAATTGACAATGAAAATTACAACTATTTATTGGTTGAACATCCAAAAATGGCATACTTCTTTGGTATCCCAAAAATACAGATGGACCAAAAAAATCCCCCATTCAGGCCAATAATTTCAGCTAAACATTCCAAAACAGAAAACATATCCATTTGGTTAGATTATGTTCTTAATCCTATTGTCCAGAAATCTAAACATTATCTAAGAGACTCATGGCACTTACTAGAAGTTTTAAGAGAACTTGACGTCACTGAAAGACAAATTTATTTTGGCACTTTGGATGTTAAGTCGTTATATACTTCAATAGATCAAGAAAGAGGTGTTGAATATCTCAGAGAATATCTCACTAACCACACTGATTTCAGTGGTGGAAAAGTGAATACCATGTGTTGTTTGAAGGACTTGGTTTTGAACAGTAATTTTTTTCAAATTCAACAAGTCTTTATACAAACAAATTTCTGGAGTAGCCATGGGGGCAAGAGTCGCACCTGCATTTGCAAACTTAGTCATGGCTAACTGGGAACTGAAGTTTTTAAATCAACATCCTAGTTATAAAAAAGTACAAACCTACTATAGATATATTGATGATTTGTTCTTTTTATGGACTGGTACTTATGAGGAATTTGTGGACTTGGTTAGTGACTTAAATTCTACTACTGATTTTTTGGAATTTAAAATCAGTGATTTTGGTGAATCTATTAACTATTTAGATTTACGTTAGAGTATAGATAAGGAGAGAAACAAGTTTATGAGTAGTATCTATAGGAAACCAGTATCCGCTAATCAATATTTACACAAGGACAGTTTACACCCACAGCATATGAAAAAAGGAGTCATAAAAGGACAGATCATTAGGCTTAGTAGATTAACTTCTGACAATGACATTTTCAAAAAGGAAGTTCTGTTTTTGAGGTCACTTTTTCTTTCTAGAGGTTACACCTTGGAATGGCTAAAGAAGATAGAAAGTGAAGTAATGGTACTAAGAAGGGGGGTGGCTTCACCCATTTTGTATTCAATGGACACCATGGTAGGTCCAGTTATTGACAGTACATCAAACACATTGGAGACTGATGTTTCTAAATATATGAGTGCTTTTCCTATACCTATAGTGATTGAAATGAGGCACATCAAACACATTATAGAGAACAACTGGAAAATAATACTTGGAAACAAAGAGTTAGTGGCGGCAATTGGACTGAGACCTAGATTCACTTATAAAAGAATTACTAGCATCAAGTCAGTGCTAGAATCAGGGAACAACAAGGTTAATATTTGTACAAGAACCGGTTGTAATAAGAAAGGTACTTATGCTTGCAGGAATTGCAAGCAATGTAGTTTCATCAGGAATACTTCCTTTATAACTTTAAGTCATTCCAACCAAACTTTTTGGGCTAAAGACTATTACAATTGCAATAGTGAATATATTGCTATTTGTGTGTCATGTGACAATTATTATATAGGAAAGACCATAAGAAGTTTGAAACGCAGGATATATGAACACAATATGGCTATTAAAAAGAAAGACAAAACAAATTCATTGGCTAGACATGCATCAGTTTGTCTAGATTTTAAAATATTCATATTTTTTGTCTTGGAAAAGGTAGAAAAGGTTTATTTTGAAGGTGATCTTAACAACATACTAGAATGTAAAGAAGCACTGTGGCAGTTATTTTTAGGTGCAGACAGTGCACCTGGATTAAATGAATGCATAAATTTAAAATTCTTTTTAGTTAATATTGTTTACATATTTATATCTGTATCTCTCTGTTTATATATACATACATACATACACATGTAATCCAGCACTATAAACTCAATGCCATAAAAAAACGCTTGATTCAATATAAATCCACAATGTACCACAATGATCCACGATAATCCATCATCTTTTTAATCCAAAATGTAATATATCCACAAAAAAATGTTCAAACAGTGACAAAATACAGCTGAAAACAATGCTACTGTCTGAACCAGGGTTCATACTCAGCAATCACTGGGTGAGAACAGGAAACACAGACCAGTTTCTCCCTCTGGCGTCTTCAGCGTGTAATTGCAAGTAAGCTAATCACTGTTCTTATATAAAGAAAGCAAGTACAGAGCCCTACAAAGTCAAGAAAATACACATAGAAAAAGATGCAACTGAAAAAGAAAATACATTCTAATTCCATCAGAAACTCTCTTTTAAACCTGGTTTAAACAAAGCCCCCAAATTAATGATCCACATTTTTTTCCTTTTGATCTAAAATCCTATGTTTCTTACCATCTGATATATCATCCCCCTTTATACTATCAATACCAATAAAAATGTACTGAGCTCCCTTTGTGTTCCATCATATGTTTATAGAGGGCACTTCTACTCCGTTTGCAATTCAAATCATTAATATTTAGTGCTGTTCTATACTTAAATGGCCATGATGTCAAATACCTTATTAGTATTGATGGAAGTGAATGATTTAGCTTTGGATACCACTTTACTATAAATGTAGTTCACACAAAATGTACAACCTCGAGGTGCCACTGTACCTGATCCCACAATTACTTTCCTACTCTTTTTGAAACCAGTCAGACATTCCCCAATATTCCTGCCTTTCCTATATCTGAAGGTTCAACCATCTCCTAAAATCTGACCAAAATAGGGGTTAGATTTCAAAATATGTCCCAGTACTTAATAACTTCTTTGATCTTAAAGGTATTGGTCCCATCTGTAGTAATGAATCTGGGACCTAAATCTGAAATAACTCTATCATCTGACTACCATTAGATTTTAATATGTCATGCCTATTGGTTGCAAGTGCTATTCCACATGCCTGATCCCCTATATTGAGATTGTATCCCCTACTCAAAAATCTGTGTTTCATCTTGCGGACTTCAGTGTCAAAATCTTGTTCAGAACTACATATCCTATGTAGTCTTAAAAAATCTGTTTTTGGTATGTTCCTAATTATGTGTGCAGAATGGCAACTAAAGTCTAACAAGATGGAATTTTTAGTAAACTGTTTATGATATGGGCTTGTAGCCAAAGTGCCATCAATCAACTTAGAAACATTGACATCTAGGAAATCAATATTAAACATTTATATTTTGCTCACAAAAAATAATACCATAGTCATTATTGTTGAGATATTTCACAAAGTCATGCCAGACAGCAACAGGACCATTCCAAATACACCAACAATCATCCAAGTAGTGCCACCACATATTAAGGTATAAATAGGTTTGCATATATGAGTGCAAAAGTGGCACCCATAGCAGTACCCTTGATTTGTAGATACCAATCCCCCAGATACATAAAGGCATTATGTTCTAAAACCAATCTCAGAAGTGACAACAAAAAGTCCATTTTTATCTCAGAACAATCATTGGACTCTTGTAACCAAAATCTTACTGCCTTAATACCACCATTTTGCAGTATACATATATAGAGACTGCACATCCAATGTCCTCAAATAAGCATTAGTTGGTGTTTGTACATATATACACACGTATATAGGGGTGTGTGTGTGTGTGTGTGTGTGTGTGTGTGTGTATATATATATATATATATATATATATATATATATATATATATATATATATATATACACACACACACACACACACACACATGTATACATATCAACTCTGAGACATCGTGAACTCAGAGAAGGTGAGAGAGGCAAAAATTTAACACTCAATTTTGCACTTTTTTTTACAAGACATACCGACTTCAGAAAATGCTGTTCACTTTCCAGTGGTGATGTTATGAGTATAAATCAGCTTGCTACTGACAGACAGTAGGATCCTCCCTCAAGTGAAATGGAAAAGTATATATTGACTATTTAATATAACCAGTTAATCATGTTTAGACTCCAGAAAGACAGGAACTTGATGTTAGGACTGAATCCTGAATCCATCAGCCCTGAATCAGTGTTTTAGTTTACTGTAAACTTTGAGCCATGTGTGGCTGCAAACAAATTTTGCAACATAAATTATAAATATGCAGTCAGGAATTTTAAATTCCCAGGCATGGAGATACTGATCTGAAGTGTCTGTGCATCCACAGATTTTAAAATTTTAAACCTTAGTGAAACTATCTAATGCAACTTTATATGAATGGCTACTGCATTTTCTCTTTGAGATGGTGGACTTAAAGAGAATGAGAGAAAATTGGCTTCTCTGTGATTGTTCTCTAAATAACATCCTCAGACATAAAGTTGTGAAAAAAGCAGATTGCTTGCGACCACTGATCACTGTCTTTGCGAATGTCTCCTTTCCTCAGTGTCATCCAGTCAAGGTACGGTAGAAATAAATTTGGGGAAGGTGGGGGATTGCCTCCGCCACACTCATGGATGTGCAGTGGATCTTTCCCATGCAAAAACACTTTTTCAGATTTTTGTATTTAGTTCAATGTTATCGACATATTTTGTACTTGTGTGATTGAGAATCTGCATCTCAGTGCTTATTTTGATGTTTCACAGAAGAAGCATTGAAGTGGTGCTCATTCTTTACTGTGTTTATTGTATTCTGCACTAAGCGCTGGAATATGCATAGGTTCGTAGCTGTATACTAGGCTGTCGACCACTAGGGCCCTTATAAGCCTAGCCATGCAACCCAAATATAATCCCCAAATTTGATTTATATAGGGGTGATTTACTAACTGCCTTAATCGTCAGAGACTTAGGCACCGGATCAAGGGTGAATTTCCGATTACCAATCCACTGGTGCAAGTTGCTCTTAAATAGGGTTAGGGTGGAACTCTGCTTCATGTAAATGAGGATCCTGTGCCAGAGAATGGGAATTCTCAGAGAAACATAACTCTCTCTCCAACATGTCCTATTTATGTTGCAAGCAAAATGTAGCACTTTTAATGTAGTAGTTTTGATGTTTTTTTTTGTGGCTGTACAAAATATTATTAAAACAAGGTCTAGGGATGTCTTGTATGTCAGACAAAGATTATTTCTCAAAATTCTTTGACACTGAATGAAGAATGAGGCTTTGCTGTGATCAGAGTAAGATATTTTGTTTATTTCCTGTATTCTGTTTGCAAGGAGCCTTTGTGGACATTCCATTTGCTGAATGTGTCTGGTCAGGGGAAGCATTATACTCTGTAATGTGTTTGATGAGGGATGAGTACAGTGGTACAATAGCCTGTCTGGACATAGATGCCATGCCATTACATATAAGTTGAGCAATACAGAAAGACTTTCTTACTAACTTGGACATATGTTGGTCAAAGGCTAGGTTACTGTCTATATGAATTCCCAGATGCCCTTTTGAGTGATGCAACTTTTAAGGTTTTGTTGATGGGGTGGCCAGTTTCCCAAAACGTCATTGAATTTTAAGCCATGACTTTTGCACCAAGCGATTGTCTGTGTCAGACTTTCCTGAAGGGTTTTGTCATCTCAGAGGGATTCCGTGACTGCTCCCAATTTCCAGTCATCTGAGAACTTGGTTAGCCAGAAGTCTTTAACATCGGCTTTGCCTTTCGAGATGTAAATTCCATAGAGGAATGGGCCCAGCACAGAGCCCTGAGGGACTACACTGGTGACTGGCCTCTTTGTGGACGTGGCCTCACCAATCCAAACCTCATGAGTCCTCTCCATGAGCCACCTTAATGATGGTTGCTGGCACATTTCACCACCTTAGCATACCTCTCAACTGTACAGATTTTCCCAGAATGTCCAGATTTTTGCCTTATATTTTTGGTCCATTTTTCATAAAATTGTGGCTTTCTGGCATATTAGGGGCAAATCATTAAATATTGAAGTTAGAAAATAATGACAGACATTTGAGTTTTAGACTTCATACCCTTCAGAAAATTCATGCATGTTATTCTAGCAGCTTTCTAAGTTTGTACGAGCAATATTTCAAAATTATCCCTATTTGTACCACTTTTTTATGGCTTTGTCCAGATTTCTTACTCTAAGAGGTTGAGAGGTACAGCACTGTTACAAGAATGAGAGTTCATACGTTCATAGTAAGTACTAGGCTAGCTACCCTTTCAGGGCATTCTAAGCCTAGCCAATTTCCTTTCAAAGGTAAGAATCAAACCATGTACCTTATGTCTGTAAGGTAGATACCTTAACCATTATGCCAACCCCCATATTCATTTAATGACTTATGGTAAAATCACAATGAAGCATGTTTGTGTTGGGTACTTAAATGTGGTTGGGACAAATTAAGTCTAACAGTGTGTTGAGCAATGTTCAGCAATGTCAGCATGTGTGATGGCTGCATATCTACTTACTCTGCAGACACCTGAATATACTCTGACCATGGGGTCACATCCTCTATTAAGTATCTCGGCAAGTGATGCAGTCAGACCTTTTTCATTTACAGTCATTCTAAACATTTTTATTTGCTGCACAAAAGCATTACTTGATAAAAATTTACATCTCAAGAAATTACTTATTCTGCAGTTTTAAAGACAAAAATAAAAAGTTACACATACTTTAAATGTAGTATTGCTGTCCTGAATTACATGAAGTATTTTTCAGTTTTCTATTTAATTTACCATAGTATAATATAAATACTGGGTAGGTAAGCCTCCTTTATATTTTTTCATTCCTCTTCTGTTTACATAAAATGCTAAACTGTACTTACTCACATATCAATAAAAATTCTTATCTTCTTCTTCGTCTTTCGGCTTTTCCCGGTTAGGGGTCGCCACAGCGGATCACCTGTCTACTCATGATTGGCAAGTGGAGTTTTTATGGTGTCGAGTTGCCAGCCCAGCGCCCAACCTTCCACAGAAGGCACACACATGGACGCACTCACGTCTATGGCCAATTTAGTGTGTCCAATCCACCTACAGCATGTCTTTGGGATGTGAGAGGAAACCGGAGCACTTGGAGGAAACCCATGTGACCACAGGGAGGACATGCAGACTCCACATAGAAGGCACCCCAGCCAAGGATCGAACCGGAGAACCGCTTGCTGTGAGGTGACAACTCTAACCGCTGCACCACCACGGCCACCCTATTAATAAAAATTCTTGTATTTCGCATAATGTGGTTGTGATGGCCAGTTTAATAAATCTACATAGCATGGTACTTTCTCCCTCAGTGATCCATCCATTTTATGCTTTATTTTATAAGTTATTGTGGAATCCTGGTAAAATCTATATATTACCATCAATAGTTGCTGATGCATTTGTCAGAATTTATATATCTGAAAAAGCTTTCAGCACCTTAGCAGTTTGTAAACCAGTATTATGCTGCCCATAATTCCCTGTTTTTAAATGTAATTAGCCGTAGCTTATAAGTGCTAGGAATAAAAATGGTAAAGAAAGAGCATGACAGACGCACAGGGATCATGATATTAAAAGGCGGCTTAACATAAAAATAAAAAAACGTACTGGCATTTCTTGTCAAAGTGATGCAATGGAGTGCTGATAGATATGTAAACATATGAGGTTGCTTCAGTACTTCAACAGTAAAATTCATAATGTGCTTTTACAGTACTAAAGGAATGTATACATTTCAAGATATTAAATTGCCTTTTTCTGTAGGCATATATATGTTTGCTCTATTTGCATGTAACCATGGCATGTGTTGATTTTGTCTCTCATCTCTGATACAGAGTTTGTAGTGGATTTTATCTTTTTAAGTGCTGTAGCAATACATAAATTAGATGGCAAGGAAAGAGCAAGACGAAAACAGCATAATTTTTATGTGGCTTAATACCTGATCATTCAGAAATTTTCGTTCATTCATTTGTGGCATTTTAACAGCAGATATTTCACAATTCAGTAAAACAAGCAGTTTTTATTTTCCAGATAGAAAATGTTAGGCTGACTTTGCCATAAACAAAATAAGTGGCGGCAGCATAAAATAAATTCAGTCTCTTAGGTACATAAACAGCAGTGCTCAGATCAGGTGCAATCATCAAACAAACACTGGTGCTGATCGTCAAAATATACCTATAGGTTCAGGATGAGCAATAAAAGAAGGGTTTTACCAACAGTCTTTTTTGGGATTCACTCACTGCCTTTGGTACCAGGATTTCCACTAAGCTTGCAATCTCTTTTTATGCAGACGCTTGCCTCAGGGTTGACTGTTACAGCTTCAGGTTTTTCTCTCCTTCACACAGGTAAGCTTCAGATTCCTCCAGATCATTGCTTAAATTACTTCTGTCACATTGTTCCAGATTCAACTGTAAAAAGGCAGAAGGGCACAGTTGTACATTACAGATCAATTGATCTTGGCATGTAACCTCTTGTTAAGGGAGACAAGCCCTAATCCCATATTAGCCTATATTATAACATTATTCCCCCACCAGACATTCCAAAGATTTTGTCTCAAAGTACTGTTGGACATAAACGTTATTTTATGCCTACTTCTCATCTTGCCAAGACTTCAAACCAGTGAAACCACAACCCTGTGTTACACAGTCTTTAATTACCCTCTTAATGCAATTTAGGGGCATTTAGAATCTGGAGTCTACCCATTGAGATGGGCACAAGTCAGAGAAACTAATTGTGAGTAAGGCCCAGTCCATCACAGAATGTGTGTGTATACAGATCCCCTTCAGAAGCTCAAAGTTACAAAACTTCAAACTTCAAAAGGCCAAGATCATAAGATCATAGTTTTGAAACTTCAAACATTTTTAATGGAGATCGTTGTACAGCGGGGGGCTTGCCGCCCCCCCCCCCCTGCAAAAACATAAAAATGTTGTTTTTGTTTTTTTATTAAATTTTCAAAGTTTCAAAACTGCAATCTTATGGTCTCAAGCATTTGAAGTTTTGAAACTTCAAGCTTCTGAAGTAGATCCATGTATACGCAAGCACATACACCTTTTAGCAATATGGGGGATTATTAGATGGCATGCTTTTGGTATGGAATGTAGAACACCAGACAAAATCGCACAGAGACAAAGGGATGACATGCAGAGTCCACACAGATGATACCAGAGTCAGTAGCTAAGCACTGTGGTGCAACAATGCAAACCACCTCATGATGTCACCCTTCAATTTATTTATTTGACTTATCACGCCTTTAAGAGGGTAAATGAATCAATTTCTTTTAACCTTAGCTGGACTACAGGAGCAACTGTGAATTCCTTTTATACAAATATATCTAGATAAATATAGTAAAAGAGTGCACACAAAAAAAATGATGAGTGGAAAGGGTGAGTTTAGAACAGCCAGTTCAACCATCTAACTTTTGAGATATGGGAAAGTAATCGTAGACCCATAGAAAAACCATCCGGATATGGCGAGGACATATAAAAGCTGTCTTGATGTTCCTGGTAGTCAGGACTGGAAACCCTGGATCCTTGGGATGTGAGACAGAAATGTTAGCCACTCCATTTCACATCCCAACTTTATGACAAAAGAGAACAATGGCTGAAATTGCATAGGTCAAATCAAAAGACAATCCTTCTAGGATATTCTGTCTTCTCTTAAGACAGAACTCTCAAAGCTGTGGGTATACATGCAGTAATGTGCAGAAACAATTTCTTGTGCTCTCTGCATATTCTTCCAGATCCTCTAGCAGAAAATTAAAAAAAAAAATCTATCGTCCTGTCTCTAAAGAAATTATTAAAATTTTTCCCATCTCACTTGTACAGAAATCTCTGCAGTGACAGAAAACTAATGTCATAGTTAATGTCATGAAAACTGAACATCACATCAAACAGGTTATACACAAAACACACAAAAAATTAGGCACCTTATACCGTATCTAGCCTTTTCTAACATACCATGCCAAAATAAGCCATGCCACAACTCTCCTGTTACCAATGCTCAGCTACTGGTCAACCTACTAAGCGCTGAAATTAGTGTGCTATACAAATGTTATAACAAAAGAGCCCACATTACTGCAAATATGCCTTAGTGTTTCTACAATTGCTTTGCACTAAATTCATTATATTGGGCAGAGCTAACCCACTACCTAACTCTCTTGCAGCTAACTACAACACACACCCCCTCATTAACCATCATGATAGATGCCCCTCATTAGTAAATGTAATCCAATCCTACCCCCGTCAGAGCTCAGTTCTTTCCACAGATACATTTCTTCTACTGCCTTGTAAATCCAGTAACACTGCTGGTAAGTCAATGTGCCCTTCTCATGTTACTGAGTTATGGAACTCTATGCCTCTCTCATTAAAACAAGATAACACAAACGTGAATAAAATGACATCTCACGGACACCTGCCTATGCTCACTTCTCTTCTGGCTAATCTACACCAACCTGTTTGTCCACTCTCACTAGACTTTTTACCCGCACAAAAATCCTAATACTCTGCAACAGCATTTCTCCCTTAATTGTTCCTACACTGTCTACCTTTACATGCTTCAAAACTATCCTGTCTGGTTTGCATTCCCTTTCCTTCCACCTGCTCTGTCCACTTTTATATAATCTTACACACTGACCCTGCACTTCCTGCCACTGCTACCTTTTCCATATACATCTCCTTTTCAGACTTTCACCTCTATTACATAAGACTATCTCACACACTATTAAACTACCCGTAATTCATAAAGTCTATTTACCCTACCTATTGTTCTTAACATTACTGTAGGTACTGCTATAAACGTATTGTTTTACCTATAGTAATGTATGCAATCTACATAACTTCATCTATTTGTTTTTGTACTGTGCTTTTGTGTCTAATAAGGCATTGCAAATCTGTTACGTGTGTTTACACTGGACATTTTATTCTACTTTTTTCCGACTCTGTATAAGTACACTTGCAACAAAATCAAAACTGTATCCTAGTTCTATTCTATATTGCAGTTACTTGCAGTATTACTACATCAATGTAGAGCTTTTTCCTCGGGCCGCCACTGTAAAAGGGTCCACTCCCAGTTGGACTTTCTAGTCAGCAAATATAAATGAAGAAATAAACTAATTATGAAATGACCATTCTATGTCATGTATTCACTGACTGGAAAATCAGTCCTGAGTCATATTCTCAGCCTTATCATAACTTGTTTGTTCTAAACCAGTTTAACACCCAATAAAGCTGGTGTTAGAAAGCTGACCTTAGATTAGATATTATCCTGTGACCGTCATTGTTTAAGTGTCGTAGACACTATGCTAAATGGCCTTAATAACTACATGCCAGCCGTTACCTTAAGGAACTCTGGTAGAATACTTTAATAACCATTATATCACACTTCACTTTTTCAACGTCTTTATAAAAAAACTCATAAATCGTTTGCATATTTGTTTTTAAATATATTACAGTTATCTCCCATTTCTGTCCAAAATTTAGTATTCATTCATACTCTGAAAGAAAACATGGTCAACTGTTTCTTCCTTTCTTCCTTGTTACGCGCATGACATAACCTTTTAGATAATTGCTTGTACTTCATGTCTGCTTTTGCTGGACATTTCTTAAAAATCAGTCTCCACAAAAAATCCTCACATACCTTAACGTACTGAAATCTTTTTTTTCCCTACTTTTAATCCATCCAGCCACAACCCCTTTTCCCATTTTAGCACATGGTGTTGGGATGTCAATTCAACAGTGACAATCATCTAGAGCCTGGGTTTACACTGCCGGGTGGCTTTCCCTGCCGCAGTCGTTCTTCCAGAAAACACACTTGTATGCACACTTACACCTGTGGCCAATTTAGACTGTCCAATCCACCTACTGCATGTCTTTGGAATGTGGGAAGAAACACCCAGAGGAAACTCCCACAAACACAGGAAGGACATGCACACTCCACACAAAAGGCACCACAGCTGAGAATCAAACTGGGGAACCTCTTGCTGTGAGGCAACAGCACTATCTGTTGCACCACTGCGCCGCACATAGTTTCTTTAATTTTACTTTTTATTAACTGCCATTCGTCACTTCTGTGACATTTATCCATAATGTTTACATATCAACCTTTTCTATTTTTTGTCACTTACATTGCATGACTTTTCCATTCTTTTGTTTATTCATATGTTCACTGGCTTCTACTTCATTTTTTTAAATTTCTCTTACATTTCCTGGAATGTATGAATTTGAACACGTCTTCATATTTTACACTTAATATTTTAGTCACAACAAGTTTTCTTTTTTTCTCTAACATCCAATACCCAAAATAAATACAATGAGCCTCCCAGAAATTACTGGATTTATTAAACCCAACCTCACTCTGTTGTACTGCATTACAAGATTTAATCTAAAACCTCAAACCACATGAAAAATGTCTTCTATTAGATCATTCCAAGCCTTCCTGGAAACATATCTAGTCTACTTAAATAACAGAGCCTTCCTAATATTAGTGAATGAATAAGGTAAACTTTTATCTGAAAAGATAAGTAATGTAGTTTCCATTCAATGATTAAATCCTTTACATCTTGTGGGAAAAAGTAAAGAATTTATTAAAGGTATAATATATCTCTAAATGTCATGTCTAGTAAAATATATACAACCGATTTTTTTATTTTCTCCAAATACTACTTTTTTCTTCCATTGCTTAAATCTAATCTAACCATCTTCAGAAGAAAACCCAAATCCTACGTCATTACACTTACTAGTAAGAATAGTTGAATATGAGGGACTGGATCGAAGAATAGCCAGGCCATCTGCAGAAAGAATGATAGGAAGGTTAGGGGGATCGGAGGGCAGCTTGTTAATAAAGAAGGAAAATGAAAGGGGGGAGTACGGATCTCTGAAATAAAAGGGGGGAGTACGGATCTCTGAAATGAAAGGGGGGAGTATGGATCTCTGGGCACACCTCTGCTAAGCAGAGCTGCCAGCAATAACGATTGGCCTAATTTGACTCTGAAATACCTATTTGTTAAGAAATGTTGGAACCAGGTGATAGTGTTGGGGCTAAGCCCAGTTTAGTGAAGAATCAGGAAGAGGTCAATTAGATCAAATGCTTTGGTAAGGTCAGTGTAGACAGCTCCTGAATGCTTTCCTTTATCTATGCTAAGAAGGATCTCATCTGAAAGTGACCACAGTGCTGTCATTGTGCTCTTCCAGCCCAGAGTCCATGCTGTTTAAGAGTGAGGAGGTGGTACTACTGGATGTAAGTGGACAGTTGGTTGTAAATTAGTTTTTCTAAGTTTTTTCTCAAAAGTAGGGAGGATGGAAATAGAACAGAAGTGGAAGGTATTTACTGGCTGAGACTGTTCAGGAAGGGGATTAACCAGAGCAGTTTTCCATATGCTTGGCATTGTACTTTGAATTAAACAGAGGCTATAAATATGTAGAAGAGGTATGGCAAGGAAGTCTTTACAGAGTGATATAAACCAATGGAGTAGGTTGTCTGCACCAAGGGGTGCATCCAGGCTATGTTTTCTAGAAGGGAAACAAGTTATTTGTGTGTAATGTTCTTAAAATAGAAGAGGGTGATAAAAGGAGATGGCTAGGTGAGCTGAGGGAGAGGCACAGATTGCAGTACTAGGGAGGTGGCTAAAATCATTCAGAAAGTCAGAGGTTGAAAGTTGGCCTTGAGAGGTCTGATTGGTGATAGGTGAGGAGATGAGATTAGTGGATTTATGACCTGTGAGAAGATTTACTTCCTGCCAAAAATGTTTGGATTGGCCTAGAGGAGCAAGTTGCTTGATTTTGAAGTAGATGGTTTTGTGCTGCATATGGCTTACTTAGCTAGATTACTTAGGTAAAGGCAGTATGATTTTTGGTGAGGGGTTTTGTCTCCATGAAGACCATACATTATCTCAAGTTTGAGCAGAGCTTTCAGCCATTGGTTAGCCAAGGGGGTCTGTAATGAACGAACTGTGTGAGAGTGAAAAATTTGTGCTGAAGTTAAAGGAGGAAAAGTGTCCAAGCTGCTGCTGCAAGTTGTGGTTCTGTGACTTGGTAATGAGAGAGCAGTCAGAAGATGCTAGGTGTCTTGTTAGTCATCAGCAGATCCAGGAGGGAGTGGTTCTTGGTTTGGAGATTTGGAGGAGTAGCATCATTGACTTACTATATATGGTTGATATTGACTAGAAATTCAGCAGTGTCATTTCTCAGTGAACTTAGGTAGTTTAGGTTAAATTCACCTGGAATAACAATATTTTTTAAAGTTTCAGGCTGCTGAGGTGATAGTAAGAGTAAGAGATTTAAATGTGTTAACAGAGAATGGAGGAGGATGGTAGGCAACTGGTATTAGAAGGTGACCAATCTTCCAGGAGGGACATTTTAGAAGGAGCCAGTTGAGTTCATTATCTGAGGTGGCATTCTCTTTTGCAATGATAGTTGGTTTCGGGTTGTTTATTAAGAATGAGAGTGCCTCCACCTTGTTCACTTCCAGGTCTGGTGTCTTGGAGGTATTTGTGGGTAGGAGGTAGATGCTGAAAATTAAGACTGTTTAGTTTGAGCCATGTTTCAGTGACAGCTGTGATGCCAGGTGAGTGGGTTGTAAGAAAGGTGTTTATCTTATCAAGTTTATTAGAGATGTTTTTGTCATTAATTAATGCACAGGAGAGGATGGCAGCATTGAGAAAGGTTACGGGTGTTATGTGGCGGGAGGGACCTGGACTGGATTCAGTGCTGGATGTGAAGAGGAGGAGTATGAGCAGGAATGGAGCGAATTTATAGAGGTAATCAGGAAGTTTAAGGTGGGATTACTGGGGTTTGGTAGGTTTATAGGAGATGAGGTAAAGGGATGGTGAAGCTGGATTTGTGTAAGAGTGGTAGGTGGAGAATGGAGGGTATAAATGGGTGGGGTAGGTCTTGGGGTTCGAGTGAGTGATTGTGAGACTTTGTAATCTAGGACAGAGTTGCTGATGGTGTGTTAAGGAAGGAGGGGTAAGATGGGGAGGTGGAAGAAGCTTTGTGGAGCATGGGGTAGAAAACAAGTTCTGAGAGTAAGAGCTGGGAGTCTTTGCAGATGGGAGAGAACCAGACAGTGTATCTGGGAAGGTGAAGTGGTTGAGAATGATAAGTGTTTCATGCTGGATTTAGTTAAATGTGATTGTGATATGGAAGTTCAGGGTAGGAAAATATCACAATGAGCTGGTTGAGGAAGTAGGATGTAGGTTTAGTGAAACTGTGACTCCCCTTAATGGGCAGAAAGAAGTGGGAGAGAGGAGGGTAGAGACAGTGATGTATAAACTGAAGAGCTCAGAGGGTGGCTGAGGAATTGGAGTGGGAGACACCTTCCCCAGCTGGAATCAATCAATAAAGGTGTGCAAGGTGAATGCAGAAGATATAGCAGCCGCACAGCCCAAGCAAAGCAGTGTTCTTACAAATAAATAAATAAATAAGGGGGTGGAAGAGGGGGTGAGGAAAAACTAACCAAATCTAAGCCCCATTAATTGCTAAAACTATGGGTGTACCCCTCTGAGATCAGAAACAAGCAAGCAAGGTGAACTTCAGAGTAAACAGGCTAATGAGACTAAATCCTTTGTGGGCACATGAGTAAGTACAGCCTGTTTCCTTGGATCATGAGTATGAGCTATTGAAATGCACTCTGCCAAGTACAGGAGTAAGGAAATGTTGATCCTTTACATCCTTATGTTTAATACATGGAACAGTGTTTCAGTAATAGATTTGAACAGAAGACATGCCTTGGCAGACTTGCCCAAGAGTGGACAGAAATTGCTTCTGCTTTTTGAAAAAAGTGGGAGGGGGTTCAGAACCAACGAGGAATTCCCTCTATGTAGTTATCAGGTAACACTAGAGCAAGTTCCTGTAAGAAAGTTAGGGACGTGAATTAGTGAGAGAAAGCATTAAGAAACAGTGTTATGCGTGTATTAGTTTAGGAAGTCAAAGATACTTAGAAGATACAGGAAGAGAAAAGAAAGAAAGAGAGAGAAGGGATGCAGTCCAACCATATTGTAGAAGGTACAAATGTCAATAAATTACTCTCAGAGAAAATAAGACTTCCCATTCACAGAAAGTTCAATATTAGATGTGTCATTTGAAATATTTGTCGGTATAAATGGTGACTCTGTGCATCCTATTTAATAGATAACAAACAGTGACAAAGACAATGTGGCCTTTAAAAATGTAGAATTATCATTGCCAGTCTAAACACAAGAAGCAGCCAGTTAAAAACAATGCACGAGTGAAAAACCAAATTGATGCTACAGCTTATTGCAATACTCTGTACTATCTAGTTAATCCCCTAAAACCACTATAAAAATAATCTGACTTAGCAATCAGATAAAATACATAGAAATAAACAAGCATATGTAAATTTGTAGAATTTGAATGTAGTTTTGGTGCATAACCAGTGCACAATGGATTTATTATGCAGTGTCAATTTTATGTCGGATCTGGCTCTGTGCAGTGGAATAATTGTCACTGAATATGTCTGCTTGAATGCAACTAAGTTTTAAAAGGTAATATATTAAACCAATAAGTGCCTGGGTGTTATACATGTGCATGCCTGTGTATGCACAGGTCAGTGAGTGTCTGCAGGCATTGGACAGTTTCACTTTGCTTGTGTGTATTGCACCATATGCTTTTTGTGTTGTGATGTCGAGTACTTTGATGATATCTAGAGGACGATCGTGGACCATTGTGTAGTCTGAGTGGTTGACCATGATAGAGTTCAAGATCACATGTGCTAGACTGTATGTTCTTTACCTGGTTTCATACATAAGGCTTTTTAACAGCTGGCATATAGTTGAGAAAGTAGTAAATAAAATAACGGGTTTGTGTGCTTCATGTACTTGACATTGCAACCAGCTTAGACTGGGAATTCCAACATGTCAATAACAAATATTTAAATGAGGAAAACCATAGTATCAAATGATGTAAAATCAGCAGACTCGGAAAGCAGATATGACTTCAGCAGTTATGGAAGTCTTCTGGGAACAGGAGAGTGATGGCTTGTTATAGAGCAACCTTTCAGGAACTGATATATATGTAGGAACTTGAGATGCACATCACGATGTAATTGAATACAGAGCTGCAGAAAAGTGCAAGACAGACACTTTGCATTAAAGCCTTCCAGGAAATGAGTTCTGCAAGAGACTTGAGAAAGGCACACAAATGACAGCTATCAAGAATTAATATGTACGGAAACCAGGGCTATATCAGCTGAAAAGAGACGTATAGAAATGATGTTATTGTGTATCACAGATCACTGGAAAACACAGGGTGTATGCAGTTGTAATAAAAAATATCAGAGAAAAGGAGACTGGGAGAGAGGGATGTGGAAAGAGAAAAGGAAATATAATATATGCACAAAACTTACCAACGATGAGGGCAGTATAGGGAAACAGCTGTTTAGAAGGTCTTGTATACTTTGCTGTAGAGTGGCACAAAGTATACCTAATGTTAATTGTTCTGAGATGATGAGTTTGGCAGGAGGACACTGCTAATAATCAGGACAGAGCCATTAACAGGCTCAACAGAGAAAGATGCACTGTACAAGGTCATCACAAGCAAAGCTTCAAAGTTTAATAGTTTAGAACCTTAAAAAGAAGCAGTTGATTTTGCTACATTTGGCAGACTTGGCTTAAGTAGTTTACTTTAGATGGTTGACTTTTTGGAAATGTGTGTAAGCTTTAGTGCATAAAAAGAAACAGGAAAACTCTACTCTGTGGCTAAGTAAAGAAATTAAAAAAAAACCATGACCCAAAGTCACTAAGCCTGGAAAGAATGGCATAAATGGCATAAAAGAAGAAGACAAATGCATTTCATACATTTAGGTATCTCAGAATTTTTGCTAAGAACCACAACAAAATGAATAAACAAACCTATTATACCACCCTCCAATATAAACATCAAAACAAATCCAAGACATTTTTGGTCATCACTAAACAACCAAATAGATCCTGGCCAAAGCATCTCTTTTTCCTTTGACATTACTGACTCAATACCATTTCAGTTCAACTGCTACTTTATGCAGACAGTGCTCTCTCTTATTAATAATACGAATTTACCTATCTGTCTCCCTCAACCTCTGCTAGAAAATGCATCCACTGGCAACTTGTATAGTACATTAACTCTAACAACCTTCCTTTCAAAACCAAATATGGATTTACACCTCACTATAGCATTATCACTGCCCACCTTGAGTTCACTAATATCATAAATAAAATATGGCAACCTGGTATATTCACTATTCTTAGATTTATCAAAACAATTTTGATACTTAATCCCATCAACATTATCATACTGAAATTTCTTCTCTTGATTTCATCCAGCCCCAGGCTTTCACGCTTCTATAAGTATCTGAGTGTCAGGCAGCAGGCAGTCAAATGTAAACAATCTCTCCTCTTTCCAATCAGTCACTAACTGCATCCCACAAGGATCAATATTAGGCCTCCTCATATTCATATTTTTTATAAATGAAGTACATATTTCTTTTAACTCTCTTGCAAAGTTCAGTATGATGACTCAATCCTTCATCTCTGCCAGCACTTCAGGACACCAGCCAAAATTTTTATACTGCTATCAAACTTGACTAAAAGATACAAATCTACAATAAAATCCTCAGAAAAAAAAAATGAAACCATAACCCAAACAAAACTTCTGCACTTCCTAATTGATAGTAACCTCAAGTCTGGCCAGCACATATTGCACACCATTAAAAAACACACCAGAAACTCAGCTCCTTCCGTAGAACTAAACACTACCTGGCAGATGATGCAAGATAAACACTGGTATCTACCTACCTTCTTCCATCCCTGATAGCCACCTCATTTATTCTTACAAACTAAATACTACAATTAAAGCTAAATTCTTTGCTTGCTACAATTTTGCTACGAACCTTATGTATATGAGTCGTCATTGCAGAGTCCTGAAACAACAAAACTGGTAGAGTTACCCAAGTATTTAACATATTCACAATGTATTCCTGCACACAATGTTATACATGCACCAGAAAAATGTGCAGCATTAAAAGATGCCCTGCAGCACTATTGTCCATATCGAGACCTTTGTAATTACATTAAAGTCTATGAACTCAGCAAGTGATTCACTATACTTCTGCTATGTATGTAACCTGTTGAGCATGATCCCAGTATACCTAAAATAGGCCATGAAATTTCCCACCTTCAAGCCTTTACTAAAATATCTAAACCACGTGTAGTCATGCACATGCTCCTTAACTGGGTAACTGCATTTTCCTTGTTCATCTCACACTCTGTATCCCTTTATAACCCCTTTTCTGTTCTGTACAACAATATTTCTACCCCTCCTCCTCAGTTACATAACTGTATTAATCCCCGTTGTACTTTTCAATTTATTTCTGAACTCCCACTTTATCTGTCTACTTCAGATAGTCTCCACCACTCTTGTATAACAAAGTTCAGTGTCAGTATGTCCACTGGTATGCTAACCCCTACTATCTTTCACTAATTAGCTGTACAATGACATTTTCATTCTTCATGTTTTAACTATCATCTCCCTATTGATTAATGTTTCACACTCCTTCGCTCAATCTTATTTATTCCATACATCCATTCTATAACCCTCCTTACCCATGTCTTCTAAGTCATATCTAATATCTGCTTTTCACGTATACTGCACATGAACTGTTTGCATAATAAATGCATTACACCTAGAATTTAATATTGTGCATAATATCCCCCACAGAAGAAATAACTGTTTTACTTTTCTGTAGTGTCATTCCAGAATAATTACCTTTTTGTATCTAGATACCTTAAGATCTATATAATGTATCTTTGTAAAAACATTATTTTGTAATGAGTATCTTAAATGTATCTGCTGGAGAGTTTCTCCCTTGGCCTCTGCTGAATATGGGCTTTGAGCATTCAGACTGTCATGGTCAACAAAGGATAGGCAAATAAATAAATAGGCTTAGTGTTTTTGGGTGGACTACAATGTATATTCATGTGGGTAAGGAAGAATATTGGGTGAGATTCAATAACAACTTGCACTTTTCACAAGGATTCATACAGTTAAAGCACAAGCAGACATGGGCAGTTATGATACGAAAAATCACCACATGCAAAGTGAAGTCATACATGGTTAGCTGTGATTCTTAAATCACTGCATGCTAAGTGCATACATATGTGTTAAACTGTAATTCATTAAATCACCACATGCTAACTGAAGTCATATATTGGTAGTTGTGATTTATAAATTCATTGCATGCTAAGTGAAGTCATTCGTGATTTGCTGTGATTTGTGAAACCACCATATGCTAAGTGCAGATGACATGGTTAATTGTGATTGATAATATCACCACATTAATTTTTGCAATTAGGTATGGCTAGCTTTGTGTCATAACATCATCATGTGCTAATCATAAGCAGATATTGCTAGCTGTGATTCATAAAATCACCACATAGGTTCATAGGTTTACAGGTATTTAGTAGGCTAATGACCATAGAGGCCTTTTTAAGTCTAGCAATGCATCCCAAATGTATCAGACAAATTTAGGAGACTTAAGATTGCTCCAAGAAGTATAGGTAGGCTATGGTTTGGATGCTTAAGCATTTACTTGTCTGTCCATTAAGGAGAATCACAGGCTTAAAGCAGATGCCCTATGCTGACCGTCTAAAAAAAATCCAGCTATACTCTGTCGCATATTGTTTACTTAGAGGCGATCTCTGCTTAACATACAAGGCCATGTCAAACCCAGAGCTGTTGGACATGCTACACTTAAAGAAATCCCAATCCCTCAGAGCCACACGCTCCAGGGATCTAAACCTTGTCATCACAATGAACAAAACATGCTGGAGGGATAGGTTCCTGACCCAGAGACTCCCCAGACTCTGGAATAGACCGCCCATACATGTCAAGCTGAGTGCCTCTTTGGCCCTCTTCAAAAGGAACTTTGATGATTGGATGGGAGATAGGAAGTTCACCCGGGGATCATGTCAGTCGCCCTGCTAGACAGGGGTCCAGGGAAGTAAATATTGTGGGAAGAAATAGCCAGGGAATTGTTATGGTTAGGCTTGTATAAGCCCTAGGGCCGATATCTTAGTACCAACCTATGAGACATGAAGTAAATATTGTGGGAAGAAATAGCCAGGGAATTGTTATGGTTAGGCTTGTATAAGCCCTAGGGCCGATATCTTAGTACCAACCTATGAGACATGAGACACGAGACAAGAAGGCATGGTATGTAGGCATTTGATGCCAGCAATGTGAAATATAAGATAGAAAAATAGATAAAACAGAAGCTTTTGCAGTGTGGACATGCGCCCCCCACCAGCACCAACTTCTACACACACACACACACACACACACACATATATATATATATATATATATATATATATATATATATATCAGTTCTGAGACTGCACTACAGTGAGGAAAGGCCATATTCCCCAATGCCCGCTCTACACCATTCTTTAACTTAAAATGGTGTCACTTTTCAAATAGCGGATTTTCAATCAGCTGTGCTTATTTTCCTGCATCGATAAACACTCAACGATGAAAGACTATGGCCCCATTGATTTCAAGAATGGATCTTGTGGCCTCATCGGTGAAGTAGAGGTGTTACCCCAAGGATTTACAAGAATACTTCACATCAACTTGTTTAGTTTCAACATGTGATCTAATCTGGATCATTGTTCTTCCCACAGGTGACTGTTTCTACTGTTTCTTGTAAATCAGCTTCAATAAATAAGTCAGGTTTCAAAACTTGGGTGTAAACTTTTTTTTTTAAACTAAAAAGAAGTACACTAATTCTGAGCAGTAAAGTGAATATAATAATCAGCATATGTTTGCACCCGCAGGACACTTTTGTCATCTTAGCATATCAGGATCTGTATTAGTATGGCTTCTTGAAAGGTGCCATTGCTACCACATTACAATATTTCAGAGACTGGTGTACAGTGTGGCAGAAGAAATATTGTAATGCTAGTTTTGCACCTGTGGGTTAGTGTTTAGAAGTTCAGCAGATTTAACATTTACTGTGTCAATTCCTAATGCTACATTGTTACTTTGTCTCATGTCATTTTGCAAGTTTTTGACTGCTGCTCTCCTTGAAAACTTCCCGTATCATATTTTCTACAAGTTGCATGTTGTTATGTTTAACTATGGTATGCAGACATATAAACAAAACATCAGTTTTAAAAGTTTATAAATTAAAGCCCCCCCCCCCCCCCCCCGAGGTTACGCTATGGCATTCAGTACTGGAATTAACCGAGTAAGGCTAAGTTGATAACAGTGCTTCATTTAATGTGACTTCAAGAACATGTGTCAGGTTAAACATCTTGCACACAGCTGTACAATGTGCATATAGTTGTAATAACAAAACTTGATGAAACAAGTTTGTGCTTTCAGTGCCTATTTTGTGGGTAACCATTTGAACTGTCGGGACCTGCTAGAGCAAATGCCAAAATACAGAGACTGAATGGTTGAAAGATCGTGCTAAAATATGCTAAGTATGAGATGCAATTTCTTGGAATATTCCCTTTTCTCTGAGGTATAGAGATCTTGGAGTTCTATATGTTTGGGAGGTGGGAGGGGTGAAGGGGAGCTTGCCTCCCACAAAAAGAAGTTTAAAGGAAAAGAGGATTTTCAAAATTCGTTGTTCTCCCGTGGTTTTGTTCTTTCTCTTTTTTTTTTGGTTTGTTGGCACTCAGCATTTCAAGTGCTGACTTTTCACTAGAGATCCATTTTAGTGTTCATTGTGAAAGAACTTGGACACTTAGAGTACAGCACAGACTAGTAATGCTTCAAACAGAAGACAGTGTATGCCATTGTTTCTAACATAAGCAAATTTAATATCCATATTTAGAATGGAGTGACAACTCAGAAGTAGTAATTGCCTGACTTCTAAATTATGTTTAGTTCAGGGCTGTGGGACTGCCATTTTGTATGTTGGACAGATAGCACAAAAGCAAATATTTGTAGATTGTATATTAGTTTAATTATCTGAGATTTGCACGACAGTTCAAGTGTAACCATCAGGGCTTTAATGTCAGCTATGACTTTCTATCTGATATAGATTTTAATAATTAGTAATGCAGCATGGCAAACTATAATCTCATTTTAATAAAATGACTTCTACCACTGTAAAGAGTAAAGCAGAGCAATGTTGTAACATCTGGATTTTCATAGGACATTACTAGTCTAATGGCCCTAGGACCCTTACAAGCCTAGCCAAGAGTTTATCTCTAAAAAGAAACCTCAGTCAGTACCAGTCGCCCCATTAGGGAGGGACACAGGTAGAACCCTTGGAACAAATTTGTGGTTTCCCATCCACTCATCAAGGTTGCGCTTAAAGAGGGTCAGTGAGATACTGTTTGATGTATATGGGAAGTCTATTCCAGAGACCGGGTAGCATGTGGGAGACAAACATGTCTCTCCAGCAAGTTTTGTTGATGTTGCATATTAGATTCAGGCCTTTTGAGCAGGCAATGCACAAGGAGTTAGACTTACAGATATGGAGCATCTCTAGTAGGGCAGAGTCCAAGATTGCTTTGTAGGCGAGACACAGATCACCTCTGAGCAATCTGTACTATATTGAATAGAGTTATAGTTATAGTGATTTGAGCCTGTCCACATAAGAAAAGTGTTGGAGTCCATGGATTCTCTTTGTGAGGTATTTCTGTGGCCTTTCCAGTTGCTGCAGATGTTTGGAGAGGTACATACCAAACAGGGCATTATACTCAATTATTGGTCTAATTAGAGAGGAGTATAGAGAGTTAATAACCTCCTTTTTTTCTGGATGCAATCTCTTTACTTATGAAATGATCCAAGTAAAGGCTTTTCTGACCACTGCCACTACATGATGGTCGAATGTGACATTATCAACCTGGGTACCCAGGTCTCTTACAACAGGTTGTATGTTTAGGGGGTTGCCATTGATGTAGTAATCAGTAGGGGCCATGTTTTTGCCGAATGGTATGATGATACATTTTTTTGCATGTAGCTTGAGGTCATGACTTTGGCACCAGTTATTAGCTGCTGTGAGACCCTCTTGCAGTATGATAACATCATTTGGAGAGTCATTGACAGCTCCCAACTTACAGTTGTCTGCAGACGTGCTTAGTCACATGCCTTCGGTCTTTGCCTGGACCTCTGAGAAGTAGATGCCAAACAGTAGGAGTCCCAGGACAGATCCCTGGGCAACTCCACTAGTGACAGGTCTGCTATCGGAAGTGGAGGCACCTATTTTGACCTTGGGAGTCCTGTTGGTGAGCCAGTTGGCCACTCACCTGATGAGATAGAGATTTACACCAAGGTGCGTTAGCTTTTTGATAAGGCCTAAGTGGCGGATTGTTTCAAATGCCTTGGACAAGTCAAGGTAAGCTGTATGTATCAACTTTCCCTCATTCAGGGCCTTGGTGACAGTTTCAAAGAAGTCAACCAGGTACAACAGGCAAGATCTGCCCTTGACTAATCTGAACTGTGTGGGGTCAAGTGCTTGGAGATTGCATACATGTCCTTGTTTATAAGATCCATAATAATATGCTCCGTGGCTTTACAGATCAGACTTGTCAAGCTAATGGGGCAATAGTTTCCAGGGTCAATAGTGGTACCACCTTTGTGCAAGAGGATGACAGTGGCAGTTCCTACACTCTGTTGGAATGAAGTCTGTACTTAGGCTGTGGTTGAATAGGGTGCTCAATGGCAAAGCCAGTTCTTGCTGGAGATGGTGGAGAATACAGCCTAATATGCTATCAGGTCCCATGGAAGCTGTGTTCTTTGCCTTGGATAGGGCCTTTAACACTTTATCTATGAAGATGTGAGGTGCAGAATAAGTATCAGGGATGTCAAAAGGGGGGGGGGGGGCAGCGGGGTGAAATTTGCTTTCATCCTATCTGCTAGCAGGTTGGCTATGTCAACAGGATCATTGTAAGTGATACTGTTAAGTACTTATTCAGAACAAACCTGGGCTTTACCATGGAGGTTCCTGATGTAACTGAAGAAGGCTTTGTGGTTTCCCTTTAATTCAAAGGCTAGTTTCAATTCATAATTGGCTTTGGAGGTTTTCACTAGTGATCTAATTTGCTTGCTGAGGCTAAGGAGGGAGTTTTTCCAGTTGGGAATTTGTTCCTTTTTACCTTTGGACAACAGTTTCTTCCTTTTTGTTGTAAAGCATGTTGATAGAAAATGTCCACCAGACAGGTTTGTGTTTCCTTGAGGAGCAGGTTTTAGTTCTGTTGGGTATGGCTGAGTCCATGCAGTTGTACAGGTGGTTGTGTACTGCACTGGCCCACTGTTCAGCATAGTTGTCTGCACCCTCTGAGGGGGTGGTGGTGTGAAGGTACAGATATACCCTCCCTTAGGGGGTTGTAGTCAGCTTGTGTGAAGTTTTTTAGCTTGATTACAGCTGGGAGGGGGGTGGGTGGGATAGAAACTTCGAACAAGACAGTCCGATGATTTGATCTCACCAGGGAAGAACATACAATGGGAGTGGTGCAGAAGGTTGCCCATGTTGATGAGAACCAAGTCCAGAATGTTATCTCCCCTTGTGGGGTATGAGACGAGCTGGTCTATTGCATTAGAATTGGTGAAGTCAAGGAATTGTTCAGTGAGTGCATTAATGCAGGAATAGTTCACCCAGTCTATGGTGGGGTAGTTGAAAACACAAAAGATCAGGGTGTTAGGGGGTACCTTGATGGAGTCAATGGAGTCAAGTAGATCCAGGTAAGAGGAGTGGGTATCCTGAATCATGGAGGGGGGTTATGTAGCTGTCTATAAACTGGATTGGTGTATTGTCAACTGTCAGTTGCAACCTGGAGTAGTTCCAGTGTGTCATGCTGGCATACCACTTTGACGATGTGCCTGTCCTTAATGAAGTCAGAAGCTCCACCAATCAAGTTTCCGTGACCACACAGACATCAGCATGTTCCAGTGAAAGGAGAGCCTCCAGTGAGTGCATTTTCAGGTTAAGGCTCCTAGCGTTAAGCAACATGACCTTCAATTTGCTTTTTGACAGATCTTTTATGTTGGAAGGTATGTCTTTGGGACATTGCCTAAAAAAAGGCACAATGGGAGAGGCGAGAGCCTTGGCCAGGATCCGGAATCCCAGTGGTGACAGGTGGAGGCCATCTCTGCAAAGCATCGAGGCCTGTCAACCATGTCATCCCAAGCAGACAGATACTGGATTCCCATGGAATAACACCAGAATCTAAGACAATTGTTGAATTCAATTATTTTTTGTTGGTATTGTGGTAACATTCTTGGTGAAGGTAGGATGCTGTTTAGGGCTAGGGTCAAACCTGCCTGGGACACATACTCTGAGAGCTCAATCATGTCTCTTTTCATATAGTCCAGGGAGGTACGTTCTTATCTTACCACAGGTCTTACTTTTCATGAAAATAGTTTAATAGAAACTGCATATTAACCCTCTTTTTTGGTGATAAATTTAAGGGTAACTGTGGTGCTGCCATTATGCCTAGGGGTAATTGCACACCAATGTTGTACAGTAGTATTAGGCACTGTCTGTGTAGAGCAACAGCTTTGATTGGTGCCCAAAACTTGAACAAATTATGAACCACAAAAAGCCATTCAGGATTTGCAAAAGGTAAAGACAAAAAGCATGCCTGAGATTTCATGTCTGTTAAAACAAAGTTATGCATGTATGCAGACTTGAAAATAAAAACAAGTTGGCCATTTCATTTTAAACATCAGTTATATATCTGAATCATAAAGAAGAGCAACACAAGACTTTTGCATTTCGTCTTACTATTTTTCTTCTCCAGATAAATTTGTTCTGCGCATTTTCTGCGAGCCGTTGCACAGCATATGAAATGTGTAATATGATAAATGATATGTCTGTAAACCAGAATTTATATACATATTTAAGGTGATGATAACTCAAGGATTACAGTAAAGTAAAGGTGAAAATTGCTTATAGTTCCAGATTACCTATTTATAGGAAAATGCTTCACTATCAAGTGGAGAGGTGTAACATTTCCTGTGACTTCATCACACAAATTCTATTTTCATTGTAAAACTTAATCTTTTGATATAAACACTTGGAAATTATGTGAGGAGATGCAAATGTAAGATAACAAGTCACTGTTATTTTGTATAACAAATGGTCATTAATGGCTGTTTTTATGTTGTCAGTTTAAATTTCAATTTGTGGTTCATAGTTAACTTTCTTTGGAATTATTGGGTGCTTTTAGG